>NC_052358.1:20801816-20874296 GCF_009727055.1 Benincasa hispida
AATATGATAAGTTAGTTAACATATTTATATTTATATATTATGATTATTTTGATAATAAGAAAGGGAGTTACAACTCCCTCCCCCATCTTTTCTCTCCACCCACATTAATGGTGATGGTTATTCTATTTGGCAAAAAGAAGATTAAAAAGAAAACTTGTTTTTCTTCTTCTTCTACGTGATTGTTGTTGAACGATTGAGAAATATTGACAGAAATGTTTTGTATCTTTAAGTGTTCTTGTGAAAGTTCTCAATCTTCTTCTTCCTCCACATTAACCTTTCCCTCTTAACCAAAATAGTCAAAGCATACTACTCCTAGGTTCTCCCCCTAAGAATATCAAGGCTTCATTGTGGTAAGTGTCCGGGTTCTTGGTTTGAGGTTATCTTGAAGAAGGTCTTTAAGTTGTTCGTGTTTGTTCGAGAGAGAATCGTGAAGAAAAGGTTCTACAAAGGTGATGTTTCTTAAAACCTTTACTTGTAAAGCATATTGTAATTTAGATTTAAATGCATATCTAGTTGTTTATTTACTATAAACTTTGTATTCGATAATTTATGAAATTTGGTCGATCCACTTCTGCTCAAGGTTCTCCTTATATGAGTTCCTTCAATATCCAATATAACATATAACCTATAGTTTATATTATATCAAATACAATATAACCTATAGTTTTTATTTCTCTCATCAATACATAGTATTTAAAATAAATCCCATTTATATTAAATTTAATTATATGAAATCATTTCACATAATTACTATTTAAATCATATTCAAATATTTATTTTCTCTCAAATAAACTTTATTTTATAATGTATGAAATACATTATAATAATTCATATATAATTAAGTAAAATTAGTTATATCATATATAATTAATTCCATCGTTTAATTTGAACAATTCAAATTAATCCAAAACTAATTCTCATTTAATCCATGTTGAGCTATAGAAGGGATCTCATGGACCTGTAGATTGATGCTCCAATGGTACTGGAATAATTTATTAAACTCCTTTAATTAAATTATTCAACATCCATTGACTATCAAGCATTCCACTAAAGACTGACAGCTGACATCTAACTCCTTAAGTACCACTGATCCCTCTAATAAATAATAAGTCATAGTCCAACTATGACCAAACCTCTCTCAGGCCAGGAGAGGGTGTGGTGCCACATTGTTCAAACCCCAAAATTAGCCCCTAAGGGAGCAATTTTTCTACTTACCTCAACATTGGGTAAGGAGTGAATTTCGTCTTATGGAGCTATGTTCCCAGCTCCTCAATCAGAGGAATCCCCAAAATGGTAGGCTTATTGAGTCGATGATCTAGCCACTCTCACCCATACAAATCAAAGGACTGCCTTCATAGGCAGGAGTTCACAACTCACTCAAGATCAAGTCATGTCACCTATGGTCATCCTGGTGAAATGTAAGTCTCTATTATGAACGGCGTTAGACTAAATGTGGTCTATCCTATAGACCCATACTCTGCAAGTGACCTTCAAACACCTTACCGTAAGGGCCTTTGTAAATGGATCAGAAACGTTGTGCTCCAAAGCTATCTGCGTGACGATCACATCCTCACAATGCACAATCTCTCGGATGAGATGATACTTCCACTTAATGTGCTTCCCGCGCTTGTGACTCCAAAGCTCTCAGGAATTAGCCACAACCACTATTATCACAATAAAGGGTGATTGGCTTTGACATGTCTGGAAGGCTTTTTTTGTACGGATGGCCTCATTTGGGAGGCCCAAATGAAAAATGGCCACCTATAGAGAAAGTAATGGAAAGTAGCCTCCTGCTTACGTCATAAACATGTGATTTTATCGACTTTTACCTGAGATGCATCTCACGCACTTGCCAATACGAATTTACTCGATCCTCGATGGCTCATCACTCGATACCCAATGGCTCGTCACATGTTCCTCGATGCACGATCACTCGATACCCAGCTTCATGGTTACTTGATACGGTTGCAACCGACACGTGTATACTTGATCATATCCACATCATACTCGATAATTGATTACTTTATACTCGATTCTTTTGAATTCTTAACCCGTATGAAGGCGTTTGAAGTCCATTATTTCACCACTTCTGACTAGCTTAGACTATTCTTTTTGTTCGTTCGATTGTATATCCTTCGACGACAACACCTTTACACTTGAAACTTGACCATCTCTACATTAGGTAACATTCTTCTCCTTGTTTGTATTTTGGCATCATTCACTCGAAACTCGACTATCTCTGCATCAGGTAACATTCTTCTTCTTGTTTGTATTTTGGCATCGTTCACTCAAAACTCGACTATCTCTGCATCATGTTCCTCGATATATGCTTGCATGTTACTCAATACTCAACCGTCATGGTTTTCATTTCTATTTTCATATCTTCCTTTTGATAGTTAAACAATTTTTATTAATGGTCATTAAAAACTTTAATAAATTTTAATCAACAATTGCATGCATGTAGCAAATCTATCTAATTTTCCAGGTAAGTTCCCAGGTAGGGTGTTACGTTTCCGTCAACTTAAATACCTCAGCCTAGACATAACTAGTCGTAGACAAAAGGTTCCTTATAGATACATTTGCTACAAAATTTAATCTTTTAATTAGAACCAATTTAATCCTATTAAGTTGATTAAAAGATTAAACTTAATTTTTAATCTTATTAGAAATGTGATCTTAGGTTTATGCGATTTTAGGTTTATGTGAATCATATTTTAAAACTATTTTTAAAAAATGATTTTAACCTAAGGTTTGTATGCAATTCTGAATTATTGATTTTAATTTCTAATTTAATTTAATTATAACTTTTATAAAAAATGAAACAAATTAAAATCATATTGTTACATTCATTGACACACTTAGGAAAAATATAACATTGATAAAATTACTTAAAGTAGTGTCATGCTTCATGCAATTCCATTTCATGAGCATGCTAAAAAAATAAAATCATGCAACTATATATTATAACATTTATAATATAAATGATGCATGAATTATGCATAATCTATGGTGGGAATTTTTACTATATGGCATACATTATGACATATAATAAGGAAAGAACCATACATCAAACGCATAACTAAAAAAAATCATTATTGGATCGGGATTGGACACCAAAACAATTAATTAAATTAATATCATTTATATTAATTTAATTAACTAGAAAAATCTAACTATTACAAAATAATAGCCAACCGGTTCGAAACAAGTGAATCGGGCCTTGAACCGCTCGAATCGAACCACCCAGCACCTGAACCGGACCCAAAATGCTCGAACCAACCAAACCAGACACGAACTAAACAAACCACGAATCAAACTAGACAAGAACCAGTTTGCTCTTTCCTTCTCAGAGCGTTGCAACGCTATGGAAAGAACAAAGCGTTCTTCCTCATTACAACGTTGTAACGCTGCGGTACAATCAACATTGTACAAGCGCGATCTCCTTTGTTTTTCCTCCGATTTGGGCCTCATTTTCTCCAGGAACTCATTAGGAACAACACGAGCGACTTAGAAACAGTAAAGTACACACTCGATTGCAAAAGTTATGCCCAAAACAAGGGCCTTTACAAACCAATTTGTAAATTGAAAGCAATAAATCTAAATGGCCGATCTCGAAAACATCCAATAATTACAAAATATCATTAAACAAAACATTCATCACATGAAATATTTTTACAGAATGAACGCCCACCATAACTGTAAATCAATTCTAAAAAATAATAAAAATTGGGACCAAAACCTGGCTCTAATACCAATTGAAGAAACCTGTGAAGTCCCTGAGCAAAAATATGGATTGGTCCCAATTTCAATTTTACACAGAATAAAAACTACAAATCATGAATTATGAATAAACACAAAATTTACAGCATGTTATCAAAATTAAACATAAAGGAAATTAGGATTTTAAGTAAACTTACCCTTGAAGAACCATTCTTCTTCATGAATTCTTTTCTCCAATCATGATCTACCACGAACTAAAAGACCTCCAATAATGAGGACATCACCACAATAGAACCTTCTCTGTATTCTCTATTGGGATGAGAATAACTAAGGAGCCTTGTGGGCTCTTAGATTTTTGGAGAGGGAGAGATTAAAAGGAGAGAAGAGTTTTCTTGGGAGGTTTTCTAGAGTTTCACACACAGAGAGTGAATCTCCTATATTCTCTTCTGTGAAGAAGAAAAAACTAGCCAATCACACACCATTCACTCATGTAGAAGGTTGAGAGATATTAGGAGAAGGGAGTTAAAAATAACTTCCTCCATTTTAAATTCAAAATTTAAAATAAAATAAAATAAAATTCAATTTATTTAATATATATATAATTATATATTAACTAACTTCATATATAATATATACTTACTATATGTTATATCTAATATAAAATATAACTTATAGTTTATATTAATCAAATACAATATAACCTACAGTTTTATTTCTCTTATTAATACATGGTATTTAATATAAATCTAATTTATATTATATTAGTTATATGAAATCAATTCAACATTAATTAAATATTTGAATCATATTCAAATATTTTATTTTCCTCTCAAATAAGCTTTATATTATAATGTAATTATATCATATATAATTAAGTAAAATTAATTATATCACATATAATTAATTCCCTCAATTAATTTGAACAATTCAAATTAATCCAAAATTGATTCTCATTAAATCCTTGTTAAGCTACAGAGAGGACCTCATGGACCTGTAGTTGAAGCTCCAATAGTACTTTAATAATTAATTAAACTTAATTATTCAACTTTCATTAACTGTCGGGCACTTCACTAAAGATCGATAACTGCACTCTTCGCACTCTAGATATATTTTTGTGCCCATTGGATATAACCAGTCAACAATGTGATGACGCTTCACAAATTGCTCGTAAGTATAGCTAAGCCAAAATTATCGCTTTGCCCCTATAGTTACATCTAACTCCTTAAGTACCACTTATCCCTCTAATGAATAATAAATCATAGTCCAACTATGACCAAACCCCTCTCCGGCCAAGAGAGAGTGTGGCGCCACATTGACCAAGTCTCGAAATCAGCTCTTAAAGGAGAAATTTATTTACTTACCTCAACATTGGGGAAGGAGTGAATTCCGTCTTGCGTAGCTATATCCTCAACTCCCCAATCAGACGAATCTCCAAAATGGTAGGTTTATTGAGTCGGCGATTTGACCACTCTCACCCATACAAATCAAAGGTTTGCCTTCAAAGGTAGGAGTTCACAACTCAGGCCATGTCACATATGGTCATCTTGGTGAAATATAAGTCTTTATTATAAATTGTAACTGGGATATAATGTATGCCCTAGTTTATTATTATTTTTTTTTTACTATATTTGTTTTGTACATTGAGCTCCCTAAGCTTTAGAACAAGTGGGAGATTGTTAGGATTGGTATTCTAAATCTCATATATTCTCGTAGTTTGTAAAGATTGTATAAACAAGTTGTTATTAATAAAATAATTATTATTTTATAAGCATAAAACTAATCCAATAAACTAAAGATCATAAGTTATTTTATGTAATTTAAACAAGTAAGTAGAGACCGTTGGGGTTGATGCCCTAAATCTCATAGGGTTCTATAGTTTGTAAACCTTGTATGAATAAAATTTTATGTGATTAATAATATATGATATTTTTATTCATTTTGTCTATAAAATATGTGATATTTTAGTTGCATTAATCATAAACCAATCAACTAACATCCAAAATTATTGTTGTAACTTGAACATGCATGTGGAGACATATAGGTGGATCATGTTTAAGTGATAACCTAAATGGTCTGTAGTATATGGATAAGGTTGGGTACCTTATCCTAGTGACACTACAAGTATGACCCGTTTTGTAGGTGTTACAAATGTTGTAAAGTGCTACAAATTATCTGATCCTGATCATGTATTAGACATGCGAACGGGAATATTCTATGATCTATTGTTCATTAGAGGGATCGGTAGTACTTAAGAAGTTAGATGTACCTACAGAGGTAAAACGATAATTTGGCTCAGCTGTACTTACGAGCAATTCGTGAAGGGTCATCGTACTGTTGATTGGTTATATCCAATGGACATAGAAATATATCTGTAGTGCAAAGAATGCAGTTGTCGGTCTTTAGTGGAATGCCCGACAATTAAGGGATGGTGGATAATGTAATTAAAGAGTTTAATTAATTATTCACGTACCATTGGAGCTTCAAGCTACAAGTTCATAAAGTCCCCTTGGTAGTTCAAAAGGATTTAGTTGAGAATCAATTTTTGGGTTAATTTGAATTGTTCAATATTAATAAGAGGGAATTTAATTATATATGATATAATTAAATTGATTCAATTATATATGATATAATTGTTATAATGTATTTGATACATTATAGTTTAGTTGGAGGAAATAAATATTTGAATGATATTCAAATAGTTGTTAATTTTAATATAAATATGATTTATATTAAATGCCATAAAATAGAGAAAAAGAACTATACTTTATATTGTATATGATACAATATTAAAACTATAGGCTATAAATATAATATGATAAGTTGGTTATCAATTTTATTTATATTATTTTATTATTTTGAATAATAAATCATATTTTCTCTCTAACCACCTTAGTGGGTAGTTAATTGGTTTTTTATGGCAAATGGAATAAAAAGGAATTAGTTTCTTTTCTTCCTTACAGAATCTATCCGACAAGTGAGAACCTATATGATAGAGATTATTCACTAAACGATTGAGATTTTTGCTGTACGATAGAAAGTCTTCAATCTTCTTCCTCCTCCAAACTCAATCACCCTTCTAATCAAAATAGTCAGACTCCACAACTTCTGGACTCTCACCTTGAGAATACCAAGGACTCCTTGTGGTTGTGTCTTCATACTTTTGGTCCGAGATTTATTAAAGAGGGTCTTCAAGTTTGTTACTGTTTGTTGAGCTCGTGACTGATCGAGGGTTTTACAACAAGAAGTGTTCTTCAGAGGTATAATCTCTTGAACCTTTTTCTTTCTTAAAGAGCATGCTGTAATTTTTCTTAGAATACATAATTTGTATGTTTGTTGTAAATTAGTTTTTCAATCATAATGGAATTTGGACGATTCTCTTCCGCTCATGGATCTCTTGTAAATGAGTTCCTTCAATTGGTATCATAGTCAGGTTGTAGTTCTGATTCCAAATTTCAGAAGAAAGGTTGCAGTGCGTTTCGATGGAGAAGACGAAACAGCGGCCGCATCGTGTAGTTAGAGCTAAACGATCGTTTAGACTTTGTTATGCGTTTGTGTAGAGTTTACTACACGATTGTGTAGCATCTGCTAAATGATCGCATAGCTAATGCTATGTGATCGTGTAAAGTTTGTTACACGATCGTGTTGCATTGGTTGCATGATCGCGAGGAGCTCGATGGGTAGACGATTGTGCAGTATATGATACTCAACGCAAGACTTGCATGCTAAACAATCGTGTAGACTATCATGCTCATCGCATAGTTAGTAGCTACACGATCGCATGGTATGTGCTACTTGATGCACGTTGCACGATCGTGTAGACTTTCATGCACATTGCATAGTCAAAAGCTACATGATCGCTTATAAACAGTCGTTTATAGTCGATGCCTCATTACATGACAATCAGGAGTTTGCTACATGATCAAGTTGCAAGGGTTCTTGGTGAAGCGGTTCAAGGCGAGTGGTTCAAGACCCGGTTCACTTGTTCCGAACCGGTGGACTAAACTTTTGTAATAGTTTAGCCATTTAATTTCTGATTTTGAGATTACCTATCCTGGTCCATCAACTTTATTTAAATGTACATGTGATTTATGTTTATTTTATATGCCATAATGTATATCATATAGTTTTAAAACCCACCATAGGTTATGCATTTCATTCCATGTATCATTTTATATTATAAGTGTTATAATATATTAGTATGCATGATTTAAATTACATAAAGCATGCTCATGCACCATATAATATAAGAGTTATAATATATGTATGCATGCATTATAGCATATCCATGCATCATTTATATTATAAATTTTATAATATAAGGTTGAATGTATGTACAGTTTAATTCATTACTTGTTTATATAAAAGTTATATATTAGTAATGAATGAACATTGCATGAAGTATGACACTACCTTAGTTTAATTGATAATTGTTATAAATAACTTATGCATGTCTAGCTTGCAATGTTGGTTGGTTTTAATTGTTTCATTTCTTATAAGTGTTATGATTAATGAAATTAGAATTAAAACCAATGATAAAGAGTTGTATGTAAACCTTAGGCTTTAGTCATTTTTTAAAAGTGTTTTAAATTATGATTGAGATAGACCTAAGATCACATTTCTAATAAGATTAGAAATCTAAGTTTATTCTTTTAAATCTATTTAATAGGATTAAATTGATGTCTAATAAAAGATTAAATATGTAACAAATGTATCTATAAGGGACTTTTTTCTAAGGCTGGTTCTGGCTAGGCTGGGGTACTTAAGTCGATGGAAACGTTGCACCCCTACTTGGGAACCTACCTGGAAAGGTGAATTAGATAGATTTGTTACATGAATGCAAATTTGATGAACTTCTGTTAAAAAGTTTAATAAGACTTGAATCGAAGTAGTTTAATCATCAAAAGCAAGTGTTGTTTTTTAGCAAATTAAACAAACACTTAGATAAAATCAGTAGCCAAATTTCTAAGTTAATGAACTCTAGGTAGAACATTCAGTGGGAGAAAATGGGGTATGCGATACTTCACTTTAACCTCTACACATTTCTCCCTAAAAGTTCACACCGTGAGATCTATCCTCGACCTCGAGGCACCATGGGTGTCTCCCTACAGGTGGCATTTGGGTAGGTCAATACCAAGGTGAATGGAGAGAATGTTCATAGTAAGTGGGAGCGAGACATTTGATAACATATCCCTCGGTCTCTCTCATTAGGTTGGATAAAGTTTTTTGTATCGCCTCATGGCATCGTGGGTGTCCCCCTAAAGGATGGCAGTTTTGCATAACTCTTTATTTGATCTCCAGAAATGGATAAGGTTACTTTAGTCTCTTGTCCTAATCGGCTATTCCCAAAGGTTGGCTCATTAGGGCAGGACTCTAGAATCTAAAATTGTTGGGATTGGTGTCCTAATTCTCCCAGAGTCATGTTATTTGTAAAGATACACATTGTTTGATGAATAAAATAATTGTTATTTAATTTTGGCATTTACTCATATCCAATAAACAAAGCTCCTTGGTTATCTTATGTAAACTTAAGCCTGTATATGTGATATACAAGTGGATCATGACTTAAGTGATAACCTAAATAGGTATGTAATATAAGGATTAAGGTGGGATACTTGATCCTGGTGACACTATGGATACGGCCCGCTTTGTAGAGGTTTGCAAGATTTGTAAACTACTACAGATGGTAGATCCTGACCATTCATGTGGAGACGTGGGGGGTGTCCTATACAAAGAGTTTGTATAAGTCCCGGACCACGAGATGACTAGACTCTGTATATAACATCATTGATACTAGAGATTTACATCTCACCTAAATGAACATTGGTGACACGACCACAATCCTGAGTATTTTGGGAACCCCCTGCCTTTGAGGGTGGTCCTTTGATTAGTATGGGTGAGAGTGGCCAGATTGCCAACTCAACATGCCTATCTTTTTGGGGACTTGTCTTAATCTAGAAGCTGGGAACTCAATCCACACGATGGATTCACTTCTTTCCCGAAGCAGGGATAAGTAGAGAGAATGCTCCCTTAAGGGTTAATTTCGGGGCTTGAACATAGTAGCCACAGCTTCTCTTTGGAAGAGAGGACTCATTCATAGTAGGACTATGACTTATGTTCATTAGAGAGATCAGAGGAGTTAGATGTAACTACAGGAGACATAACGGTTATTGGTCGAGTTGTACTTACGAGGGATCTGTAAAGGGTTGTCACACAGCTGATTGGTTAAGATAGACATATAATATATCTATGGTAAGAAGAGTTCAGCTGTCGGTCTTTAGTGGAGTGTCTGGAAGTTAACTGATGCTGGATCTGTGACTAAAGAGTTTAGTCAGTTATTTACATACCGTTGAAGCTTCAAGCTACAGGTCCATAAGGTCCCTTTGGTATTTCAATGGATTCAGTTGAGGATCAGTTCTTGGTGTTGATTTGAAATATTAAAATTGACAAGAGGTAATTTGATTATATAATTGATATAATCGGGATGATGTATGAGATACATCTAGTGGAGGATTAATGTAAATGAGATTTACATTAAGTACCATGGAATAGAAAAAGAACTATGGTTTATATGTTTCATGAGATGAATATTAAAACTATAGGTTATAAATATAGTATGATAAGTTGGTTATCATTTCTATTTTATAATAATATTAATTATTGATAATTAATTCTTTTTCTCTAATAACCAATTGAGTGAGAGGTTATTGGTGGTTCATGGTAACCGTGAGATAAAAGAAAAATTGTTTTCCTAATTTTAGTAAGTTTTGCAAAGGTTGAATTTGTGAATTTTCTCTCGAAAAGAAAGTTGTCAAGTAAATATGATTTACTAACCGATAGCTTGACGAAGATAAACAATCGTGTAGTGTTTTGCAAGCGACAGACACGATGAGCTAAACAATCGCTTAGCTTTTGCTAGACGATCGCTTAGCTTTTGCTAAACGATTGGGCATCGACCTATACGATTGGTTCAGCCTTCTCCCATTTGCCCGATCGTGTACACGATTGTTGTTTTCTTCTTCGTCTGCCTCAATCTAAGTCCACACAGAGCCCACCCTCTGGATTCTCACACCAAGAATACCAAGGCATCCTCCTTAGTGGTGTCATACTCAACTCAACATCGTCGAGGTTCTATGGAGGCTATTCATGCTATTAGGGAGTTCATGACTGAGGCGATCGCTAAGCTTGAGTGCATGGTGTTCGTGCTGTGGAGCGAGCGTGTTGTTCGAGCGTTCGAGGTTGTTGTGTTCGAGCGTTCGTGAGCAAGGAGTGTGGAGACAAGTCTACAAATGTTCGTAGCATTTTCCTTGTTCATTTGTAGTTATCATGCTGTAATATCTGTAATGAATGCATAACCATTTGTTTCTGTGTACGACTGTAATTTGTAATGTTCATACATGATTGCAATTTGGAATGATCTTTCTGCTTCTCATGGAAATCCTTGTGTTCAATTTCCTTAAAAAATGAGGGGCTACATTTATACATAATTGTTAAGGATGTTAATAAATTTTGGACTGAACAATTGTGATTATTAGATTCAGTTAAAAGGAGTTGTTTCTGTCTAATGATTGAGAATGTCTCATTTCAGTGAAGGGGCACTTGATTACTGTTGAAATACCTTGAATCTGTTTGCTGGCGCTTCGAACAACCTATTCAGATTTTGTATTCAGCATATTTATTTATTTGCAGTTATTTACGATTTTGACCTTAAGGTTTAGAGTAGTGCGCTATATAAACTCTCTAACTCTAAAGGCGCCGTTTTGATGTAATTCTGAAAACATTCTCTCGAAATAATATTTTTCTCCCTCTGCTCGTAGACGTAGCTGACACACTGTTAGTGAACCACGTATATCTGTGTGTCGATCTTCCCTACTCTACGTTCCTTTTTGTGTTCTTTAATTGATGATTTCGCAACAATCACCCTACAGTAACTTTTCACCTGCCTCACTGAAGCATCATTGCAAAATAGATGTAAGTTAGAGATCATATGCACCGCATTCATATGTACCACATAGTCAAACAGGAAAGAAAAAGAACAACAGCAAAAAAAAAAAAAAAAAAAAAAAAACCAGTTGCTCCTTTGAGATCTCAAGAGTAATGCAACAAATTAAACAAAACGAATCATAAACATTAACTTAGAGATCACCTGACAAAAATTAAGTTTCATAAACAAAAAAATAGAAATGGAAGGAAAGAAAAAGGTTATTCCTCCAACAGTATTTGTTAACAACAAAATCAAAACAAGAAACCGTGAGATCGCAATAATTAGAAGAAAAACCAAAGCACAAGAAGTAAATTCCACAAGATTAAAACCTCGAATTGAGCTAGAAACACCAATGTTTACCTCAAAAAACGAGAAAATTGAGAAAAAAAAAAAAAAACAAAAGATATGGCAGTAGAAACAACAAAAGGAAATGGAAATTTCTGAAGGAAAAGAGGAAGAAAGCAGAAGAAAGATCAGAGCGACAATTTAGAGAAATGAGGAGAAGAAGAAAAGGAAGAATTTAAACAAGAAAGAGGAAGACAGAGAGAAGAAAAAGAATAGATTATGGCATAAGGCATGAGAGGTTGAAGAAGGAATCATCTAGGCATTTGTGTCATACACTAGATATTTTGTTAAAACTTGGTTGGTTTTCTAAAAGTGGTTTAACGCAAGTAGACTTAATTAAGTTTGTTTTGTTTCAACAATTTTATTATGGCTACTGTGACTCAAAGCTTACTTGCCACCGATAAACTAACTAGCGAGAACAATGCTAGTTGGAAAAATACAATAAACGCAATTTTAATCATTAATGATCTCTGATTCGTCCTGACGGAAGAGTGTCCTCCTATTCCAACTCCTACTGCTCCTCAAAATTTTCAGGAAGCATACGAGTGATGGACAAGGGCAAATAAGAAGGCCCGAGCGTACATCTTGCCCAGCCTTAATGAAGTCTTGGCCAAGAAGCATGAGCTCATTGTCACTGCACATGAAATCATGGAGTCCCTAAGAGGAATGTTCAGACAACCATCCGCACAGCTCAGGCATGACACTCTCAAGTACATCCTCAACTCACGAATACAAGAGGGTTCATCTGTTCGAGAACATGTTCTCAACATGATGATCCACTTCAACGTGGTTGAGATGAATGGGTAAAGCATCGATAAGTCCAGCCAGGTTAGCATAATTCTGGAACCTTTATCAGATAGCTTCCTTCATTTCCATAGCAATGTTGTTCTGAACAGGATTGACTACAACTTTACTACTCTGCTCAACGAGCTACAGACTTTCCAATCTTTGTTGAAAAGCAAAGAGAAGAAAGGTGAAGCAAATGTTGCTTCATCATCTAAAAAGTTTCACAAAGGTTCAGCCTCTAGAACTAAGTCTGCATCTTCTTCCTCTGGCACTAAAAAATGGAAGAAGAAGAAAGGTGGTAAGGGGAAGGCACCTGCTAACCCATAAGCTACTGCTCCAAGGGGTAGACAACCAGTGAGGGTTAACAAGGGAAAATGTTTCCATTGCAACCAAGATGAGCACTGGAAGAGGATCTGTCCCAGATATTTGGCAGAAAAGAAGAAGGCCAAACAAGGTAAATGTAATTTGCTTGTTTTGGAGACATGTTTAATGGAGAATGATGATTCTTCCTGAATTATTAACTTTGGGGCCAAAAACCATGTTTGTTCTTCATTTCAGGGAATTAGTTCCTGGCAGCAACTTGGTGCTGGTGAGATGGCGATGCAAGTTAGAACTTGTTCATGATTTAAAAAGGAACTTAGTGTCTGTAAAGTGTCTTTTAGAATGTAAATATCAACTTCTCTTATAATAAAGTATTTATTACTAAGAATGGTATTGGTATATGTTCTGCTCAACTGGAAAATAATTTGTATGTGCTAAGGTCGTTAGCAACAAATGCCCTCCATAACATATAGATGTTTAAAATTGTCATAACTTAAAATAAACGACTTAGAATTTCTCCTAAAGAAAATGCCCAACTTTGGTACCTAAGATTATAACACATTAATCTCAATAGGATTGAGAGATTGGTGAAGAATGGACTTCTACGTGAGTTAGAAGAAAATTCTTTACCTGTGTGTAAGTCATGCCTTAAAGGCAAAATGACTAAAAGGCCTTTTATTGGAAAAGGTCATAAGGCCAAAGAACCTCTAGAGCTAGTGCATTCAGACCTCTATGGTTCGATGAATGTAAGAGTGTGAGGGTAGGAAATTTATTATATCTTTATCTATATGGACAATGATGAATATGAATGTAATGCAAGTTCATGTCCCCATTTATTGCGCTAATGAATGAATGAAAGTGCTCTATATGTGCTCAAGTGCTTTGCGATAAAGATATTATGCGATACTACGTTCTAAATGTATGCGTTGATAGTGATATGCTCGTAGTATGCGATGAAGTAGTGCGTGTCACAAGTTTCCTTGCGCTGAAGCCAAGTATAATTCCAATGCAAGTTTCTCAGAATGATCTGAGGTCGAACACTGGGATTGTTGTCATTAAATGCGATACTAATGTGATATATGCGACCGGTTATAATAAAGAATAAAGAATTTTGGTTTTGCAGAAATATAAATTGTGCTGAAAGTAAAATGCGTTGATAAAGTAAATTTCTAAACTACTATGATACGGGGGTCGAGGACTGGCTGTGAAGTTATACAAAAGAATCTATGAATGCGATGACAAGTCTTATGAATGAGGAAAGAGTAAAAACATCTGAAGTTCATCAATCGTGTTAAGGATGCAAATAAGGTTCCGCTTTCCCTTGGCGTACACCTTTCAGTGATCGGGCCGTTCCCATACGTCTATGGTGAAATAGAGATGAACGTGATGAACGTAAGGTTATTTCCATCTCTAGAAATACTTCTTGATTCAGTTAATGCATTCTTCCAACCTTCTCTCGATAGGCGGTAACATCTTCACTTCTGCTCTCATAGGTGAAGATGTCATCAAGCATGCTTTAGCTAAACTTAATTGATTACCTTAACACAGATTAACTCACTTGCTTAATTCTCCCTTTTTACCCAGGGGATTAAGAACACATCATGGAGAAAATGGCTGATAAATGTGTGGAAAGGGACAGAGAGATGATAATGATGACGTTGATAACATTTAATTCTAAATATAAGCGTTTGATACATGATTGTAAATGAAGGATTGAAGAAGATGAACACAGAAGATGAATTAAAGAATAGAAACAAATATGGAAAGAGTGTCAACGTCTTGACATAGATCCCGATCGGAGACTTGTGCTTGTCGGCGTATGAATCGGAAGAATTCCTTGCTCGAAGACTCACTTTTCAGCCTTGTCTCGTAGATCTCCCGGATTTTCTCTGTAAAGTCTCTTCAGACCAACCTCTCTCCCCACCTGTATATCTTTCAGTGAATTCAAGGAGGCTATTTATAGACAAGACCTTGGCTCTTTGAATTTGTGGTCCCACTGTATAATTCTGATAATTTCTACCATGGCGTAATGGAAAATTCCTCTCTGCTCCACGATCAATCTGTCAGAATTGCACAACAGAAAGTTGTACACTTGTTAGAATCGTCCGCGACTGCGTTGCTCTTCACATCTTCGATCGATCGCCACATGCGGTGTTGTTTTTTATTACCGCATGCGGTTGTAATGCGTTGATCTCTAGAGTCCATGATCGATCGTTGCCTGGTCATCATCGCGTTGATCATTTCTTCATTCTTGATCGATTGACGCATGCGATGTAGATGCGTTGTACATTTTATCTTCAAGCCATTAATGCAAGTGGTGACCTATTTCCTGCAAAACAGAGACTAAAACATTCTATTTCACCATCGCAATGGGGTTAATGGATGCATTTACGACATTTCATAATTTTCGTATTTCTCAGCCAATTCTTATACTATCAATGCAACTTTCCTCTCTTTTTGCCACAATATCTAAATAAAACAGTACAAATAACTTGTATTTCTACAAGTTATCAAAGAGCCAAGGGAGGTTATGAATATTTCATCACTTTCACTAATGATTATTCAAGATATGGGTACGTTTATTTAATGCAACAGAAGTCTGAGTCTTTTGAAAAGTTCAAAGAATTCAAGGCTAAAGTTGAAAATGCATTAAATTGAACGATTAAAACACTTTGACTTGATTGTGGATTTGTGGATTCAACTTTCCAAGACTATTTAATAGAACATGGAATAGTTTTCCAACTCTTAGCACCTGGTACACCTCAGCAGAATGGTGTATCAGAGAAGAGAAATTGAACCCTATTGGACATGGTTTGGACTATAATGAGTTACGCTTCCTTACTTGACTCGTTTTGGGGTTATGCAGTGGAGACTACAACTTTTATTCTGAACTACATTCCCTCTAAGAGTGTTGCCAAAACACTTCTGGAGTTATGGAATGGTCGTAAAGCTAGTTACATCATTTTAGAATCTGGGGCTGCCCAACACATGTGTTTGAGGCCAACCCTAAGAAACTGAAACCACGTTCAAGATTATGCCTATCTGTAGGCTACCCCAAGGGAACAAGAGGTGGTTATTTCTATGATCCTAAAGAAAAAAAGTATTTGTATCGACAAATACTACTTTTCTTGAGGACCACATAAGGGAGCACAGATCCATAAGTAAAATCATGTTGAATGAATTTTTCAAAGAAACTACTAAATCTTCAACAACAGTTGTTGAAGAGCCTAGTACCTCAACAAGAGTTGTTGAAGTAGGTTCATCTAGTAGGTCAAATCTAACTAAATGTAGTGGGAAGGTTACGAACCCACCTATTCGCTATATGGATTTAACTGAAATTCCTAGCTATGGTAGCTGATGGCGAGGTTGAGGATCCATTGTCTTACAAGAAGGCAATGAAGGATGTTGACAGAGATGAATGGATAAAAGCCATGGATCTCAAAATGGAGTCTATGTATTTCAATTCAGTTTGGGATCTTGTAAATCAACCCGATGGGGCTAAACCTATAGGTTATAAATGGGTCTACAACAGGAAACGAGGTGTTGGTGGGAAGGTTCAAACCTTCAAGGATAGTGCTAGCATTTTGTTCTTTTGATCTCGAAAGATTTGAATACCCAAAACAAACTAAGCCTCTCCCAAAATCTTTCATTTGGAATTGGGTTGCTAGCCAGTTCATTATTGTAGTCAGTAAGCCAACATCATTCCTAATGAATAGGATATTATCTACGTATAATACTAGGAAAACTACGGAACTGTTGATGATCTTCTTGGAGACACAAGGCTCATCAACATTCTGATCAAAGCCATAAGATTTGATCGCGGTAACAAACCTTATATTCCAAGATCGAGATGCCTATTTTAATCCATAAATGGATCGATTAAGCTTGCAAACCTTTTGCTTTTGACCCTAGACTATGAATCCCTCGAGTTACACCATATAAATGGTCTTCTAAAGATTTCCATTTAGACAAGCAGTCTTGATCAATGAGACAAGAAACGGAGATTAAGTTCCTCTTAATATGAGGAACTACAAAAACATTATCTAGTAACAGATAACGTTTTTTGTCAACAAATAACTTTAGCCTGCCTACAGCAACAGCTGAAACAACCTCACCAGTACCAACTCGTAGAGTCATCTCTCCCTTTGACAACGTTTGCCAGAAATTAAATCCTCGGTAAGAGGAACTGACATGATTGGTAGCACCTGAATCAAAGATCCAGGCAAAATCATCATTCTCTACCAGACATATCTCTAAGACCAATAAATCAGATATACTGTCTTGTCGCCTCTTTTGGAGAGTAGTGGGACCAGTGTCAGAACAACTGACACTACTGGTTTTGTCATCCATCCCTTTATGCTCGAAAAGTATAAACTGACGTTCAAACAAATCTTGCAGTGAGTCCAAGATCTCGCGTGCAATGATCATGTTCTCAACCCTTTTGGCCAAAACATCAGGTATGTTAGCCAAAATGTGAAGTCGGGCCAATGAATTAGCCTTCATCCACACCTTATATGCATTACAAACACTTCACGGTGCATCAAGGGTCAGGACTTGAGGACACTCCTCAACCATGATAAATATGAGGTCGTTTGCCACGAAATATGTTTCACACGATTCTTTCCGCTGTATGTAGTCAATCATATTAAAAGCATTAAATGGAAATACTAACGAGTTGCTAAAAAGAAAAACACATTGACCTACGTTAGGTTTTAAGCAAATACCCGATGTATAATAAAACAATATCCAATAAAGTTTAAGCAAGACTAATATGAACCCCGTGTGACATCTAGTTTCACAATGACACTTCAAAGGTTTAGGACAAAGCCGCCGAAGGGATGTCAATTATCCCTCCTCTGAATTAAGAAGTTCTCAACCAGTCATTAATACTAGAACAACTCTTGCTCCTATAACGACTAGCTATCATTGATTTGGCCAAGAGATCATTAACTTACTTAACAATCTCCCGTAAGTGTAACCCGCCATTTTAGGCACTAGAGATCCGCCCCAAAAAGCCAATCCGAAGGGAAAAAATTCCAATCTGAGCAAAACCTCAAGCAACCCTATCCGTTTCTGGAGTTCACGTTGATCTTGACCAACTACACAAAACCCATTCTAAAGAGGAATGCTCTCAGGGCACCACGAGGGAGTACAGAATGATCTCATGGTGTGACCAATGACAGAGACCATAGGACGTGTTGACACACACCTTCACCCACTTACTATATACACTTTCTCCGTTCAACTTGATATTGACTCATACAAACACCATTCGAAGGGGGATGCTCCTAGGGCACCACGAGGCCAAGCATGAATCTCATGTGTGAACATACAAGGAGAAACATGAGTGGAATCATAGACAAATCAGATACATCTCTTCCTCCCAGTGAGTATTTTATAACCTAGGGTTTAGCTTACTTAGAAAAAAATATGGCTAAGGATTTTAACTAAGTGACTTTTAGGTTTGCCCAAGAGTAACTTTTACCTTGGATAATTAAACAACTTTTGATCATCATCCATTAAACTCTTTAACAAAGTCTTTGATCAAATTGTCACATGCTTGTTGAAAATCTATCTAATTCACCTTTCCAAGTAGGTTCCCAGGTAGGGGTGTTACGTTCTATCAACTTAAGAACCCCAGCCTAGCCAGAACCTGCCTTAGACAAAAGGTCCCTTATAGATTGATTTAAAACAAATATAATCTTTTATGCTAACCAGTTTAATCTTATTAAACCGATTTTAAAAGATTAATCTAGGTTACTAAACTCTTTAGAACCACTTGAACTTAGGTCTATCTCAATCCAATTTTAAAACCCTTTTAAAAAACTTGAGTTCACCCTAAGTCCGCATACAACTCTTTGTTATTGATTTTAGGTTTAATTTCCTTTATAACATTTATAAACAGAAACAACCACCACGATGCAAAGCTAACACATGCAAGACATTCATAACGCTTATAAACAGCCTAAGTGTCATGCTCAATGCATTGTGCATTCATTCATTGCTACTTCTTTTATATAACTATTATACAAAACAGAAATGAAACAAGCAAAACATACTTCCATTCACCCTTAGACTATAACACTTATAATAAAAGGATGATGCATGGCAATGCTTATTGCATGCAAAACATAACTCTTATATTTCATGATGCATGCGCATGCTTTCTAGTAATTTCTTCATGCTCGATTATAACATTTATAATACATGATGCATGAATAATTGCATAACCTAAAGTAGATTTTAAGCTATATGTCAAACACTTCGGCATATAAGCACCAAACATCACATGTATAATTAAAAAAATGTTGATGAACCGGGTAAAATTGCCTTAAATTCACAAAATTAAAGTTAACTATTACAAAAACAAGGAGTCTCCGGTTCAAACAAGCGAATCGGGTCTTGAACCGCTCGGGCAAAGTAACGCATCTCCAACCATCGTGTACTAAACTCCCCACAATCGTCTACACGATAAAACAAATGCTTTTCTCTATCGCTTACCAACACTCCCAGAGCTAAACGATCGTTTAGCAAATACTACACAATCGTATACCTTTTACTAAGCGATGAAGCTTGAGGTACGCGATCGCTTAGCGCACTCCGCACAACACACGCCTTCCACAATCGTTTAAATAACTACAATGTGGCAAAACACCATCGGCTAACAATCGTTTAGCTAGCGCCTCCATATCGTATATGCGCGATTGTGTAGGTAGTAACTAAGTGATGAGGCTTGCTAACTACACCATCGTCTAGCACGCCTTTTACTAAACGATGAGCATCACATGCTCCCACTACGATCGTCTACCTCCAGCGTCTACGCAATCGAGTAACCAATGCTATGCAATAGAATAAACGATTTACCCCTTAGCATTAGTTAAACGATCGTTTAGTAAATACTACATGATCATATAGAAAAATCTACACGATCGCTTAGATAAATCCCAACAATCATTTATATTAGGCTACATGATACGACCAACGCTTGGTCTTCTTTTTCATTGAGAACTGCATCTCCATGCTTCGAAACTTCCTCACGAACAACTCGATTAACTCAAACTCTTTGAATTACAGACTCGATTGCAAGTTTATTACGCTAAAAAACACAGGGGCCCTTACAAATTAACATTTTGTAATTAAAGAAAACTTTAACTAAAGGCAATTAAACCCGAAACATTCATCAACTCCATTCACAAATGCACTTAACAATTAAACAAAATGCAGAAACCCACCGAGACTGTAAAATGAAGTTCAAAAGAGACTTGTAATTTGGAATATCATAACAACCTGACTCTGATACCAATTGAAGGAAATTGTGCACGAGGATTTCCATGAGTAGCGGAAAGATCATTCCAAATTACAATCATATATGAAATTTATAATTATAGTCATAAACAGAAACATACGATTATGCATTCATTACAAAAATTATAGCATGATACTACAAATAATCAAGGAGAGATGGTACACGTATACACATTTGTAGACTCATCGCCAAGGTCCTTGATCACGAATGCTCGAACACAGCAACCTCAAATGCTCGTCCAACTCGACCACTAAACTGCACGAACACCGTGCAATCAAACTCACTAATCGCCTCGATCACGAACACCCCAACAGCACGAACAGCCTCCACAGAACCTCGACGATGTCAAGTTGAGTATGACACCACCAAGAAGGCTACCTTGGTATTCTCGGTGTGAGAATCCAGAGGTGGGCTCTATGTGGACTTGGTTTGAGGTAGAAGATGGAGAAAACAACAATCGTGTAAACTATTGAGCAAGTGGGAGAAGGCTGAACCTATCGTATAGGTCGATGCCTAATAATTTAGCAAAAGCTAAGCGATTGTTTAGCTCATCACTTAGCTGCGTGTCTGTCACCTACGAACACAACATGCTCATTTAGCTCACTCCAAATTGTCGCTTATAAATCCTATTTACTTGACAACTTTCGTGAGATTAATTTCCAAGAGAGAATTCACAAAATCTCAAGCTTAACCTTACTAAAATTAGGAAAACAATTTTCCTTTTATCTCATGGTTACCATGAACCACCAATAACCTCCCACTCAATTGGTTATTAGAGAAAAAGATTTAATTATCCAATAATTAATATTATTATAAATATAAATGATAACCAATTTATCATACTATATTTATAACTCATAGTTTTAGTATTTCATCTCATGAAACATATAAACCATAGTTCTTTTTCTATTCCATGGTAGTTAATGTAAATCTCATTTACATTAATCCTTTACTAGATGTATCTCATACACCAAACCAATTATATCATATATAATCAAAATATCTCTTGTCAATTTGAACATTTCAAATCATCACCAAGAACTGATCCTCAACTGAATCCATTGAGCTACCAAGGGGACCCTATGGACCTATAGCTCGAAGATCCAACAGTACGTGAATAAATGACTAAACTCTTTAGTCACGAGATCCACCATCCGTTAACTGCCAGGCACTCCACTAAAGATCAACAACTGAACTCTCCTTACCACAGATATATTATGTGTCCATCTTAATCAATCAGCTGTGTGACAACCCTTCATAGATCGCTCATAAGTATAGCTAGGCCAATAACCGTTATGCCCCTGTAGTTACATCTAACTCCTTAAGTACCACTGATAACGGGCAGGAATGCACGTTATTATAGTGCTAAGTTATTAAACAATGTTGGATTGCGTTGATGAAAAATGATAAATTGCGTCCATTAAGTATAAATCTATAATATTGCGGTCGCGTGCGTCAACACGTTGGAACTATTGATTTTTGTATTTTTTATGCAGAATATGCGTTAACGCATTACAGAGATTGCGATCGTAGGAATTCATCGGTCAAGCGCAACTTCACCATAAGACTTTGCGATGATCGTGCTCGCAAATATTCACCCAAGAAGAATCACCGCAACATGGTGGGCACATCTAGACGAAAGGACAATTAAGATCGATGGGACAGAAAGCTGACAGCAGTTGGATCCAAATTAAGTTGACAGCCGATAATAGTCATAGAGTACATCCAGCTTTATTGGTGACAATCATCCGGCGCATCAATCAGGAATTAAAGTTGTCCCATCTGAACAACCAGGAAAGAGAAGTCGCCTTTCACCTTTTGATGCCCTATAAATACCAAGTGCATTCTTCAGAGAAGGGGTTAAGTAGTTGATTAGTTCACCATTTTTAGTTCACGCCTCTGTCCATAGTTTTCTTTCATCTTTTTAAGGCGGACGCGAGGAAGAAGTTGTACCAGTAGATCGTTTCAACAAGCTTGGGAGAGCACTGAAAGCTACTAAGATGGAGAGAGGGTCGACTTCTACAGAAGCGGGAATATCTTTAGTTCAGAATAGAGATTCTAGTGTAAAAAGCCTCGTTCAGCAAGGAATTGCCACCAGGCTCTCTGCCTTAACTTCCATTAACATTTTGTACTTAACTTATATATAAGAATGGAATTTCTTTCTCTATATCTGTTCACTCTCTGTGATTCACGTATGAGTAGCTAAATTAGTTGAATGGGTTGAGAAGCGTTTAGCTAGCACAACGAGGGAATCTTCATTCTGTGTGATTATCTTGTTTATGTATGCTTCATTCGTCTATTAGAGATACTCGAGAGGGTAGTCTAAGAACAGGATCTAGACTTAGGAAGGTCAGGTTAGAATCTAGGTTTGGAAGAACCAGATTATAAAGCATAAATAGGAGATAGGCACTTAGGGATGAGCACTATTTGTTATCAACGCATCGCATGCATCTTAGCAATAAGATATGATTGTATGCGGTCACCTTGCTTTCTTGCATTTTGCACCAATGCATAGGACAAGAGTAGAGACTTATGAATAAACTCTATGGACATTTTGCATGCAACACTTGCGTCCTAGATTTAGGAGCATTGCATTTACATTAGAAAATGACTTGTTGTGCATGGTAGTAACATGATCGCATAGTCTAACGCATTCCCAAGTAACGCTAGCTAACGATCTTCTCAACCCGTTCATCGCATACTCATTGCTTCTATCAAAGCAACTTTGTTTGTCAAATCCTCTGCATTTATTTATTTCTTTTTATCAACACAACAAAAACCCAACCACTTTATTTATTTACTCAATTACCGCAAAGTTTTCATAAGAAAATTATCCACGCAAACTATTTTCACAAGTCCCTGTGATCGACCCTGGACTTACCAGGAAACTCAAGGGAATTTACACTTGAATTCCACTGGGGAAACTTGAGTGCACAACGTAATTCTACCAACGCATTTCATCCATATTCCCCACTTAATAAAACCACGCATCAACCACCAATCCCTCTAATGAACATAAGTCATAGTCCTACTATGACTAAGTCTTCTCTTCCAAAAAGACGTTGTGGCCACTATGTTCAAGCCCCGGAATCAACCCTTACTGGAGCAATCTCTCTACTTATCCCTACTTCGGGAAATGAGTGAATTTCATCTTGTAGATTGAGTTCCCAGCTCCCAAATCAGACAAGTCCCCAAAAAGGTAGGCATGTTGAGTTGAAAATCTGGCCACTCTCACCCATACTAATCAAAGGATCGCCCTCAAAGGTAGAAGTTCCCAAAACACTCAGGATTGAGGTCGTGTCACCTATGGTCGTTTAGGTGAGATGTAAGTCTCTAGTATCAACGGTGTTATATACAGAGTCTAGTCATCTCATGGTCCGATCTTATACAAACTCTTTATATAGGACACCCCCGCTCACACATCTCTACATGAATGGTCAAGATCTATCATCTGTAGTAGTTTACAACACTTGTAGACCTCTACAAAGTGGGCCGTATCCGTAGTGTCACCAGGATCAGATATCCCACCTTAATCCTTAAATAGACGTATTTAGGTTATCACTTAAGGCATGATCCACTTGTATATGACATATACATGCTTCAGTTCACATAAGATAACCAAGGAGCTTTGTTTATTGGATAAGAGTAAATGCTAGAATGAAATAACAATTATTTTATTCATCAAACAATGTGTATCAATACAAATAACAAGACTCCGGGAGAATTAGGACACCAATCTTAACACTAAGACACCTCAAGAGGTTGATTATATGAGACAAGTCCCCTATGCATCTTCCATGAGTAGTTTGATGTATGCGATGTTATGTACTAGACATGACATTTGCTATGTAGTGGGGATAGTTAGTAGATATCAATCTAAAACAGGATATGATCACTGGACAGTCGTTAGTAACATCCTCAAGTATCTATAGAGAATGAGGGACTACATGCTTGTGTATGGTTCTAAGGATTTGATCCTTACATGATACACGGACTCTGATTTATGGACTGATAGGGTTCTAAGAAATCCACATCAGGATCAGTGTTCACACTTAATGGAGGGGCAGCAGTATGGCGTAGCACCAAGCAGGGGTGCATCACAGACTCCACCATGGAGGCTGATTATGTAGCGCCTTGTGAAGCTACTAAGGAGGCCATTTGGCTCAGATATTTTCTGACTGATCTGGAAGTTGTTTCAGATATGTCAAAGCCCATCACACTTTATTATGATAATAGTGGTGTTGTGACTAATTACCGTGAGCCTAGGAGTCATAAGCGCAACAAACACATAGAGTGAAAGTATCATCTCATCCAAGAGATTATGAATCGAGGGATGTGATTGTCACGAAGATAGCTTCGGAGCACAACATTGCTAATTCGTTTACGAAGGCCCTCACGACTATAGTGTTTGAGAGTCAACTACAGAGTATGGTTCTATGGAACAGACCACGGATAGACTAGGCAAGTGGGAGATCTTGTATTGCACGTGTTATGCCCTAGTTTATTGTTTTGTGTACTTGTATTTTCTTATCTTGTACACCCCACTAGCTTTAGGACAAGTGGGAGATTGTCGGGGTTGATGCCCTAAATCTTGTAGGGTATTATAGTTTGTAAACCTTGTATGAACAAACTTTTATGTGATTAATAATATATGATATTTGTATTCATTTTTTCTATAAAATATGTGATATTTTAGTTGCATTAACCATAAAAAATAAATTAACATCCAAGGTTACCATTGTAACTTGAACATGTATGTGAAGACATACAGTGGATCATGTTTAAGTGATAACCTAAAGGATCTATTGTATATGGATAAGGCTAGGTACCTTCTCCTGGTGACACTACAAGTATGGCACACTTTGTAGGTGTTATAAATGTTGTAAAGTGCTACAAATGATATGATCCTGATCATACATGTATTAGACATGCGAGCAAGGATATTCTATACAAAGAAGTTTGTGTAAGACTGAACCATGAAATTTTTAGTCTCATTATATAATGTCGTTCATAATAGAAACTTTCATTTCACTAGGATGACCATAGGTAACATGAACTTAATCCTGAGTGAGTTGTGCACTCCTACCTATGAAGGCGATCCTTTGATTTGTATGGGTGAGAGTGACCAGATCACCGACTCAACAAGCCTACCATTTTGGGGATTCGTCTGATTGGGGAGCTGGAAACTCAGCTACACAAGTTGAAATTCACTCATTTCTCAAAGCAGAGATAAGTAGATAAATTGCTCCCTTAAGGGCTGATTTCGGGTCTTGAACAATGTGGTGCCACACCCTCTATTGGCCCAAGAGGGATTTAGTCATAGTAAGACTATGATCTATTGTTCATTAGAGTGATCAGTGGTACTTAAGAAGTTAGATATAACTACAGGGGAAAAACAATAATTTGGCCCAACTGTATTTACGAGCAACTTGTGAAAGGTCATCGTACTGTTGATTGGTTATATCCAATGGACACATAAATATATTTGTAGTGCAAAGAGTGTAGCTGACGATCTTTAGTGGAATGCCCAATAGTTAACGAATGGTGGATAATGTAATTAAAGAGTTTAATTAATTATTCATGTACCATTGGAGCTTCAAGCTACAAGTCCATAAGGTCCCTTTGGCAGCTCAAAAGGATTTAGTTGAGAACCAGTTTTTGGGTTAATTTGGATTATTCAAATTAATAAGAGGGAATTTAACTATATATGATATAATTAAATTGATTCAATTATATATGATATAATTGTTATAATGTATTTGATACATTATAGTTTAGTTGGAGGAAATAAATATTTGAATGAAATTCAAATAGTTGTTAATTTTAATATAAATATGATTTATATTAAATGAAATTTATATTAAATGTTGTATAATAGAGAAAAGAAATTATAGTTTATATTGTATGTGATATAATATTAAAACTATAGGTTATAAATATAATATGATAAGTTGTTTATCATATTTATTTGTATTATTTTATTATTTTGAATAATAAATCTTATTTTCTCTCTAACCACATTAGTGGGTAGTTAATTGATTTTTTATGGCAAATGGAATAGAAAGAAATTAGTTTCTTTTCTTCCGTACAGAATCTATAAGACAAGTGAGAACCTATACGATAGAGATTATTCACTAAATGATTGAGATTTTTGCTATACGATAGAAAGTCTTCAATCTTCTTCCTCCTCCAAACTCAATCACCCTCCTAAGCAAAATAGTCAGAGCCCACAATTCCTAGACTCTCACCCTAAGAATACCAAGGACTCCCTGTGGTTTTGTCTTCATACTTTTGGTTCGAGATTTCTTGAAGAGGGTTTTCAAGTTTGTTTCTGTTGTTGAGTTCATGACAGTTCGAGGGTTTTACAAGAAGAAGTGTTCCTTAAAGGTATAATCTATTGAACCTTTTTCTTTCTTAAAAAGTATGTTGTAATTTTTCTTAGAATACATAATTTGTATGTTTGCTGTAAATTAGTTTTTCAAACATAATGGAATTTGGACGATCCACTTCCGCTCATAGATCTCTTATAAATGAGTTCCTTCAGAGACATACATATGGATCTTGTTTAAATAATAACCTAAACGGTCTATAGTAGATGGATAAGGATGGGTACCTTATTATCCCTGTGACAATACGGATACGACCTATTTTGTAGATGTTACAAGTGTTGTAAAGTACTACAAATGATCTGATCCTGATCATTCATGTTGAGACATGTGATCAGGAGTATCCTATACAAAGAGATTTTATAAGACCGGACCACAAAACGATTAGTCTCATTATATAATGTCGTTAATAATAGAGACTTACATTTCACTAGGATGACCATAGGTGACATGACATGAATCCTAAGTGGGTTGTGAACTCTTGCTCATGAAAGTGGTCCTTTGATTTGTATGGGTGAGAGTGGCCAGATTGCCAACTTCATAAACCTATCATTTTGGGGATTCGTCTAACTGGGGAGCTGGGAACACAGCTACACAAGATGGAATTCACTCTTTTCCCGATGACAGGGCAAGTAGATAAATTGCTTCCTTAAAGGCTGATTTCGGGGCTTGAACATAGTGATCACACCCTCTCCTGGCCCGAGAGGGACTTGGTCATAGTTGGACTATGACTTATTGTTCATTAGAGGAATCAGTGGTACTTAAGAAATTAGATATAACTACAGGGACAAAACGGTAATTTTGGCCAAGCTGTACTTACGAGCGACTTGTGAAGGGTTACCGCACTATCGGTTATATCCAATGGACACAGAAATATATTTGTAGTGCGAAGAGTGCAGCTCTCGGTCTTTAGTGGAATGATCGACAGTTAATGAAAGTTGGGTAATTTAATTAAAAAGTTTAATTAATTATCCAAGAACCATTGGAGCTTCAATCTACAGGTCCATAAGGTCCCCTCTGTAGCTCAACAAGGATTTAGTTGAGAATTAATTTTGGATTAATTTAAAGTGTTCAAATTAATTGAGGAAATTAATTCTATATGATATAATTAATTTTATGTGATATAATTAATATAATGTATTTGATACATTGTAGTATAAAGTATTTGAGAGGAATTTGAATATGATTCAAATACTAATTATGTGAATGAGATTCATATAATTAAATTTAATATAAATATGGTTTATATTAAATACCATAAAGTAGTTTAGAGGAATTAAATATTTGAATATGATTTAAATATTAATTATATGGATGAGATTCATATCATTGAATTTAATATAAATGTGATTTATATTAAATGTCATGAATTATTGAGAGAAAGTAAAATTATAATTTCTATTGTATTTGATACAATATAAAACTATAGATCTGTCTCTTATACACATCTAGATGTGTATAAGAGACAGATCTTATTGTTATTACTGAGAGAACATATTTGATATAACATATATATCTCATCCAATACGTGAAGTGGGTAAGATGAATGGCTATCATTCATCTTCCTCCTTGGATTACTGAGAGAACCGTTCTCTCTGAAAGAAACACACAGAAGAGAAAAGTTCTCTAAAAAAAATCCTTTTCCTCATCTCCATTCCATCTTCCAAATCTAGGTCAGAGCCCACAACTCCTGCTTATTCTCAGCCCTAGAGAATACAAAGGGTTTGTCTTTTGGTGGTGTCCCTTTTGAAAAAAGAGATCGTGATCTGTTCAAGGGATTTCGTGAAGAAATCGGTTCTTCAAAGGTAAATTTTTTTCCTCCCTTTTTTAATTAGAAAAGCATGTTGTAATTTTATTCTTGAATGCATATCTTTCTTCTTCATTTTGTAATTCTTGGGAATTCTATTAAAAAAAAAAAGAAAGAAAGAAAGAAAGAAAGAAAATTGGTAGCGATCCCCGCATTCCGCTACGGAAACCTTAAATGATTTTTCTTCATGAACGACATTATATAATGAGACTAGTCATTTCGTGGTCTGGTCTTATACAAACTTCCTTGTATAGAATACCCCTACTCACCTATCCCCACATGAATAATCATGATCAGATCATTTGTAGCACTTTACTACAATTGTAACATCTACAAAGCGAGTCATATTCGTAGTGTCACCAGGATAAGGTATCCAACCTTATCCATCTACTACATATCATTTAGGTTATCACTTGAACATGATCCATTTATATGTCTCTACATATATGTTTAAGCAATAGATGATAACCTTAGATGTTAGTTTATTGGTTTGTGGGTTTAATGTTACTAAATGTCAAATAAAACATCTCATATTTTATTAAATAAATAAAATGTTTGTACAATACAATTACAATTTATAGAACCCTACGAGATTTAGGGTATCAACCTCAACAAATGTTTCCCCTATTCTCATTAGAGTCGGTGTTAAAGGTAGCATCACTTGTTCTAGGTTCTTGCTACCACCAAGGTCTACCACTCGGGTACATGTTTTCTACAATGAAAGCTAGTTAAGTGTTATCTACTATATTCTACCTTTACGTTATCCCAAATTATCCTTACGTGATCCTATATAATTCCACTCGTTGTGTTTTTACAAGTCCTAGATTAATTTTTCCTATTGTTCTCGCCAGGTTCCTATAACCCAACCCCACCCCCCCCAAGCCTTCTATGAGCCTTGCCCGATTACCAATTTCAGATTTCTCCAAGAAATATTTGTTACCAACTTGTCACACCTCCTCCCGTTCTTACTCCTTAAGCCCAAAACACCACCTTTTGTGATATCCATTGTCCACTTACCCTAGTATACTAGATAATTCTTAAACACGGATGTGTCTAGTTTCAAAGTTAATCTAGTGGCACTTCCAAAACGTCCTCTTTCTTACTTGAGGGGAGAAACAAAACATTGGAAAACATGAGCTAGAAGCTTAATGAGTGATAAGGTTTTAAAGAAAGTTTTTCTTTTAGTAATTCGTTTTGAAATAATTTCATAAGCAACAATCATAAACAACGTCAAGAAATAAGACATAACCACCTCAGTCTGATAGCTGAAATAATATTGTTATGATCATATGTTTTTTAGGTTGTCCAGTCTAACCCAAGACGCAAGTGCGAGGAAACAATCCCAATACCCAATATGGCCCACCGAATGTACACATGTCGACAAAATCCTGTTAGACGTGCTTGAGACACGCTAACATTTTTCCAGGGTACAATTCCAGTTTCCAGTCAAATCTTTATAAACATGCTATCAAGCAAAAGTAAGGGTAAACAACCATTCAAGTAAAACAATGGAAAACCAGTGATTTAAATCTAAGAAGATACATTTCTTGATGATGCCAACTTTACCAAACCATACGTATATATACAATATCATATATGTATGTACAACCAAAACAGTGAAAATAAAACCACTCACAATTCCCTCGCAAGAGTTTTTCTTTCCTGAGCTTTTCCCGCTTCCCTAGTTCCTCCCTGATTCCGAATCTGTGTTAATCCCATTATCAACTTAGAATCTTATATTCTAGGGCTAAACAATTTTAGAATACCTTTTTGGCCTTAGCCCTATCTTACCAACTCAATAGATGCTTATCTACACCCTAGGAAAAACTAAGACAGCTGTGGGTGTAAGGGGTCACTTTTCTGCAGACTAATTGGTGCATGGAACTCTCCTTCAACGCAAGGCAAGCCTAATAAATGCATGGTAGTTCTCCATCAATTGCATCCCTCTCCCTGAGCTCCTCAATTCTCTCTAACTTCCTCCTTTTTTCAAAAGGGATCTTTTCATCCCTCCTATGCTCCCAACACATGACACCTCAATTACATGGTAAGTTTATGTGTCAACACCATGCAAGGTCCAGTGCATCCCCCTTGACACCTCTCCTTACATGCAAGGCTTTAGTGTCTTCACCATACACATGCCAATGCATAGCTACCTTGGAGGTGTCATCTCGAACTTTTTCATGTCATACTATGTGCCTATCTCATCCTTGGCTCGGCCAAGACTTCCCTTGGTCGAGCCACATACCACACTTTGCTATCAATACAACCTTGCTTCCCAAGTCTATTCAAATCAATGCATGCTAGCTATGTTGGGTGCATGGTTGCTTCACCAATCACCTCATATGCGTCCAACAAGCTCCTTCTATGCATCCATGAGGTGATCAATGCATGGTTCCCTAGCTATGCTCCCAAATTGCCTTTTGTTAGGTTTTTAAAGGATATGTATTTTCTATGTTAATTCCCTCAAAATTGTATTGATTATTTATTTTAAATGCTTATTTTGTAGGTAAAACAGTCCTCGAAGCATTTAGGAGTCATTAAGAGAAGATCGGGCCAAAAAGGATCCAAATTAACCAAGAAAATCAACAAAATTGAAAAGAATCGAGTAAATTACCAAAATGCCATCGAGAATCAAGTTTCACCATCAAGTTGTAGCGTTACGACCCTAGGAGAGGCGTTGTACAATGCTTAAAGACAGAACACTCAATCTCGTTGTAAAATAGGCCAACATTGCAATGCTCCCCACAGCGTTGCAACGCTCCGAACTTTGATGCGCATCACCGCGAGCGTGCCCTTGCATTGACAAGCGTTGAGGGGTAGCATTGCAATGCAAGCCCAACGCTTTGAGGCCTTTTCATCAATTTAGCGTTGCAACACTATCCCAGCGTCATGACACTAGCTTGCGAACTATAAAAGGTTTTTCTTGCATTTTTGTAAGGAGAGGAAGAAAATCCATGGAGGCTGGGATCTCTCTCCGAGTTCTTTCACTTCTTTGGTAATTCGTGTTCCAATTTAGGTTAGATTTTATATTTTTGTTGAATTATGAACAAAACTCTTGTAATTCTTCATACAATTTGTCTATGAATTTGTGAAGTTTGATTGAATCTTGTTTCTATTTCAAGGGTCCTTGCAAATTATTTTGAGTTTTCTCTTTTTCTTTATCAATTGCAATCTGATTTGTGCCTTCTTGAATCTGATTTCAATTCTTGAACCATGTTGAATGATCTATATCTTGAACATGTATAGTCTAGATGCTTGGTTTTGTCACAATCGTTGTTGAATATGTTGCTTTCAATATGTCCGATGGAATATCTAGCCAAGATTTTTAAGAGGCAATAGTAATTGTGTGTTTAATAGCTATCCTAGGAAGCACTAATTACTAGATTTGGAGAAATTTTGGTTAATTGAGTAAGCCATCTTAACAATTAATCAATGCAATTGAATCCTAGAACCTAATGCGCATGTTTTCTATTCTATATAGCCGCTATTGAACCCAATAGAAGTAGGAACATGTAAGTTGATTAGGGTTTTGCCTATCCAACCTTAATCAATGATTAGGACGCTCTCTCAACTAGGTTATTGCTAGTTGTCGGCTTTTGTAGAGGCTAGCTTGATCGAGTTGAGTGAGTAGCTGCGAGCATAATTTGATTATCAATAAACTTTTAGAATTCAATGATAGGAATTGCATTGAACGTCTAAATTGAACTAGAAGCAAGATCATTCCTTATTTGTTTACATTCATTTTTTATCTTTTGATCCTTAGTATTTTTCCAATTTTATCAACCCCCCATTTTATTACTTTAATAGTCAAGGTTAGTTAAGAAAGAATAAAAATAAAAACCTTCCCTGTGGATCGACCTCTTACTTCCACTTTAACTACGAGTTAGTTCGGTTGTTGTTCAAGCTTTATAAATATTGTTTGTTTCGAGTTAGGTAGAGCTAATGACACCTACTTTAAAACTGAACAAAATGGCTTCGTTGCCGAGGAAGGCTAAGCCATTTAAATCTCATTCTTAGCTAATTTGACTAGCAAACTTTAAAACACCAAAAATGATTTCTTTTTTCTTTTTTCTTTTTTTTTTGTGTCTACTTGTTTTAATATGATAGACATGAGCATCTATTACGTGCTTCCAACAATGTATGTGGCCCATCAAAGAGAATAAGAGGTAAGAGAATTTAATGAGTTTAAAAGTGAAATAAATGAACTAACCTCTCTTGTTCAAGTTTTGGTTACTGAACACACACAAGATTGGCGTGGTCCTGAGCATGAATGCTATGCTCCTTGGGAGATGCCTAACCAAACCTCGTTATCAATGTTGTATCCTTCTACCAATTTAGGTAATTCTTCATAAAATTTAGTTGATGAACTTTCTGACTACTCTTGTGAGTTTGTGCAGGAACATTCTTATCTTTCTCAAAAACCATCGAGTTTCTAGCAGGATAGCTTCTATTCCGGACATGAGGTTAGAACCGACTTTCAGAATATGTGTGACCTCGTTCCCCAGATTATCGATTCAGTTAGGAGAATCGATGAGCCTTGGGAAGATGCATCTTCTGAGAATATTGAGTTAAATGGTGGAGAGATTCACATTGACAATCTAGTAGAGCCGGCGGTTCTTCGAATTTCCTATCAAGGTAAGACGTTGCATTTAATAATGTTTGAATTTGCTAATGGCTTTTCTAATTGTGAGCAGGATTCAATTGAGTTTCACCTGGAGACTCAAACCTCGTGCTGGTTTAGGTCCATCAAATGCCTGAACTTGCACACTTCATGCTTACATTGGGAACCATTCAAAGCCTTCCGTCGCCTATGGCACTGGAGCCGATCTAATAGAGGAGTTTTCTTGAACCGACGAGGAAGATGATGGTTATTTCATGCCATATTCAGAACAAGTAAGTAGGGATAAGTATGAGCCTGTACCACACCTCAAGGAATATCGAGTAAAACAGTTAGAGACTTCCAAGCCTAGAACAATTCTTACTCTTGGAATTTCTTGCATCTTTGATTACTACTCGTATTTTCCTTATAAGTCAGAGTCAATTGTTGAGTCTTTTCTTTCTTTTGACTCTTTTGAGTCATTTGAGTCTTTTAATTCTTTCTTTTTCCCCTTTTTTTGCCAAGTATTAGAAAATCCAAATTTGACATGTCTAGTTCTCGAAAGAGGATGAGCTCTCTTATAGGCATAAAAGATTCATCCAAGAGAGGACTGGAGAAGTATGAAAAATTTTACATACCTTGAAAGGTATAAAAGACATGTCATATCGAGCAATCGACATTAAAAATTTACCCTTCCTAGAGGTAGCTAAGCGTCAAAAATAAAACAAAATTTTCAGTTTTCTTTTAATAAACAAATTCTTCTTCTAAGTTTTTCACTTTAGATTTAATTTGTTTAGAATTAGTTTTGATCTTTAGAGTAAAACTCTATAAGTTTTTAGTCTTAGTTTTGATTGGAAAAAAAAATTAGGGCACAATGTTGCAACACTGGGTAACTAGCATCGCGACGTTGCGAGGTAGAATCGAACGCAGATTCTGCCATTTTTAGATACAATCTTCTTCTTCAACACTTTTTCTCTCAAATTTTCTTCCCACCTCTCACCGATTCTTCATCCCCACTTCAAATCCAAGCTATTTTTCTTCCAAACTCTTCAATTCCTTCACTTTTCAAGGATTTCTTCCTTGAAATTTTTTGGGTTTTCACCAAAACACTATTCTAGGTCTTTCTTTTCTCTTCCTCTCAAGCAAGGGAATCAATTACCCAAGGTAATGCATTCTTATTTCTTTTAATTATTTGATGATTATCTTGAATGTGATTTGAGTTGAGCTTGATAGAATTTTGAATTTTGTTTGATGAGAAATCTGAATTTTTGCTTGAAAAGAATGAATTTTGCTTTTGAATTGTTGGGTCTTGGATAATTAGCAATAATATGCTTGGAAATTTTTCTGCTTGTAGGTTTCTAATCGATTAGAGGTGTAAGATTATTTTGTTTGAGAGTCTTTTAGAAGAGGGAATTAGGATTTCTTAGGTTTCAACCCCTATTCTATGAATTTTTCCTTAGAATATTTTTTTTCATGAGTCCTAAGCCTAAGAAAGGAAAAAATGTTGCCAGTTCAAGTAGTAGGAATTCTCCTCCACGTCCCGAGTCTAATATTCCTAGGTTTGTTTTTGGGGGAGTTGAGAGTAGATACCATCAAGTGGTAGCTCTTAGGAACCCAGTGCCAGAGAGAGCTTTAACTTCAAAGCCAAATTTCTATCCCCAAATCACTTCTGAAATACGGGAGAGAAGATGAGAAGCCTTTGTACTAACCCTAGTGACTCTATCGTTCCTTTAGTTAGAGAATTCTACGCCAATATTGAAATAGATAGAGATGTATCTTTAGTAAGAGGTGTTAAAGTCTCTTTCTCTTCTTCTAGAATTAATGAAACCTTTGGTCTAGCTCAGTTTGATGATGAGTATGGTCGGTTTCTATCTCAACCACTGGGCAAACAAGAGATTATAGAAGCCTTTTGTGGGCAAGGTGCTCAATGGACACGTTCAGGTGGTGTTGTAGTAAGGTTTAGATCTATGGACATGTCTGTAGTAGGTCAAATCTGGCATGTTTTGTATGTTCCAGATTAATGCCTATCCTTAGACTGACAGATGTGACCCAAGATGAAGCCAAACTTCTTTACTGCCTCATTTAGGGTATGTCCATTAACATTGAAAGAGTAATTCATGCTTCTATAAGACGATGTGGATGTTGTTCTACAATAGGTAGCCTTGGACACCCTGCTTAATAACCTTGTTGTGCCAAAGGTCTAGGGTAGAAATACCCAGAAATGAGGAACGTATGGGGTGTAAAGCTCCAATTTCTAATACTACCATCTCAGCCTTTCGAGGATGTGGAGTTGAGGAACTCCATGAATAAGAACAAGAAGAACTAGGTGAGGAAGATGAGCATTTAGGAGAAGAACCACTTAGGGTAGAACTTCTCGGTCATCCTCATGAACAACCCGCTAGTGGTGAAACCTTATGTGAGCATGCACTTAGAATCGCCACTGAAGCCTTAAGGGTGAGCCGTGAAACCACTCGCCAAGTTAAGCGTATGCAGAGAACTATCGATTTCATGTGCGAAAGAGACCATCTCTAATATGCTAGCATAGGTTTTCAGTACGATCTTCAGCGAGAGCCCGACTCACCTGACTCGGACTGATTTGGCATCACCCATATTTTTCCGGTATCTTCTTCCATCTTTTTCCCTATCTTTTATCTTTCATTTTCATTTTCACTTTTAATTGCTTTCCTTTATTTTCTTTCTAGGTTTAGAATTTTTAGACTAACTTTCTTCATTTCCTTGTAGCTTTTCTTTTCCTTTCTTTTTATTTTTTTCTTTTCTCTTTTGTAGGAATAAACAATAATGAAAGAAAAACAAAAACAAAGAAGCAGGAAAATGTCTACTACCACCCATTGCGCGAAATAAGGGGAGTTCTTTTGTTCCCTTTTCATTTTATCTTTATGCTTAATTTTTAGTTTTAAACATTGAGGATAATGTTTTGTTTTTAAGTTGGGGGTGGGGAACATTGCATGTTCTTAACATTTATTAGTGTTGTAAAAATGAGCCATGCCGAAAATTTTTGCTTTGTGATATCTTTGCATGTATGGAACCCTTGAGCACATGAGCTCGGGTTATGTGGATTTTGTGATCTTGATGAAATATATATTTCTCGATTAGGCTCTATTACATTCCTATGGCATTCTTTTTATTCTCTTAAAAAAAACACAAAATATCATTGTCTTGATATCATTTCTCTTATATGACTCATTTTTTGCTTTCAATGCATGATTCATCTAAGTATGCTCATTCATTCAAGAATAACATTCACTTTGTTTGCCATGATCATTTGCTTTTCTCAAGCTTTTGATTCTTATCAATGAACTTTCATGATACATTTTCTCAAGCAATGGTACAAATCAATTTTAAACTCCTTAAAATCTTTTCTTACAATATTTGAAACTCATTTTTTGAAAGAAAAAAAAAAAAAAACTTTCTTTTTCCTTTTAACTTCATAAAAAATTGAATACTTAATCTTTAGATTTATTTAGAATCTCAAAATCTCATAAATGTCATATCTACTTGATTTTCTTTGTCACCCCGATAGAACAACCTTTGGTCTAGGAACAACCATCTTATTTTAAAAGAGTCTAGTGAATAAAAATTGCTAGCACAAAAAGAGGAAGAAAAAAAAAAAAGACAAACTTATCCATTGACATAACAAAATAATATAACCTTCACTAACATACAATAAAATTGATACAATAAATAGATACTTTTTTACATAAAATTATCCAGTCAAATTGACCATATAAATTGATTCAAAGGTCCCAAAAAACCATAAAATAGAGAAACATACGACTTTCTTCTTAGAGTTGAGAGTTGAAAATTCACCCTTTGCAACGGCTCCGGTCAACTCCTTTTCTAGACTTTTTCTTCCACCGTCTCTATAAATCCTTCATCCATTTTCATCATTTTATCACAGCAATCAAAATCCCATCAATCTCATTCCTTCACCCAGTGATTCTACTGCTTCTGAAGTGAAGACCAAATTGATGACTCAGAGGGCAGCTCCGGCGGCGCTCCGTGCCATTTCTGACCAAAACATATGAGATGGTGGATGATCCGATGACCAATTCCATCGACCATCGTATCGTGGAGTCAAAGTGGTTTCAGCTTTGTGGTTGGGAACCCACCGGAATTCGCACAAGAGTTACTCCCAATTTATTTCGAACACAACAAATTTTTCTAGTTTTGTTCGTCAATTGAACACGTATACAAGTTCAAACATCAAATTCCAACACCCAAATCTTCATTTCCTCCACCCCTCCCTCCCCAGTTTTACTCTGTTTTTACTTAAAATCTTGAGAGCAAAATTCTGATATCTCTGTTTTTATAGGGATTTAGAAAAATTGATCGAGAACAATGGGAATTTGCCAACGAAGGGTTTATAAGAGGAAGAACCCATCTTCTAAAAAGCATCCATAGACGAAAACCAATCTACAGCTATAGCCAGAGCCATGGAAATGGGGGAGCTCCATTATCAGAACAAGAGAGACAAGAACTCGAGCAAAAAATCAAAACCCTTTATCAAGAAAAGACCATTCTCCAATCCCAATTACAGAAACACGAAAACGAAAATGAAAAAATTGGGCATCAAATTCAGACAACACACGAAAAAGAAAAGGAACAAATTGGGCATCAAAATCAGACAATCTCTCAGCAATTATGGCGAATGGGGAATCAACAGAAGCAGTTAATTGGGATATTGGGAGCAGAGTTGTAGAAGCATCGACAGAGCTGTTGGGTGAAATTGAAGTTAAAAAAAAAAAAGGAAAAGAACGTTTTCTTGAGAATCCCACCTAGAGTATTTTTACGGGGAAGTCTCTTCTTATATTCCCATCTTAAACTTTGGATTTGGATCCCAATAAATACATATTTATTAAAAGGAGTGAAAAATCCGTCGGACAAGTATTTGTGTGATTATTTTTAATAATAATAATAATTATTATTATTATTACTATTTTTTAATTTTAATTTTATTTTACTTTAATAATTATTGTTTTCTTTTTTTCTCAAATGAAACCGAATCAAACTAACATGTGTCACTCGTGAGCCGATCCAAGTCGTCCGCACACCTGCACGTTCAGCGACTCCACGCAAGTTGCGCAACTGCATGTTCAACGGCTGCCCGGGCCTTCAACTTCTTTATCATCTCAATTTCTGTTTCTAAACTTCACAAAAATCTCTCTCAAACCTTTTTCCTTTTACATTTTGGTTATCCGAACATATCATATCGAAGGGTGAGTTTTCCAATCGGTTAGTATGCATCTCCAATCGAGACAGTTTTATACTTTTGAGTTGTTTTATCATGAAGACGACATGACAATATTGTTAACCTACTGCACACTTAGGCAAAGCCGCAAAACATCTTAAAGAGAGCGAGATTCACGACTTAGTTTGTAACGAGTTTCTGTTTTACAGGTTCCACATTTTTTACAACTGTCGTTCGTGACTGTTTGCTACCGTCAAGTTTCACCGTCGAAGGGTAGTCGGTTCCAACAAGAGTAAAATGAGAAAAATGGAGAAAGTGAGTTATTGGTCGAAGAATTATCAAAATTTGAAAGAGATGAGATGAAAGTGAAGATGAAGGTTTTGCCCATGGGGAAGCTGGAATTTTCATTTGGGTTGTGTGAGGATTTGCTATGTAATGTGGCGAAGGTTCTGAGGGAAGGGAAGGGAAGGAAATAAGAAGTAGAGTGAATGATATGTTTTGGGAACAATTCTTGACAGAAATTCCAGGGTCCTCAAAAGTTAGTGAAGTTTATTTGGATAGAAGAAACAATGTCGCATGGTAGATTTGTCGTTTGTAAATGATTCATTTCTATTTTTTCGAATTAGAATTTTAGTTTTGCAGATTCCTCATTGCTATTCTCAATCGAAATATTCACATTTGTGTCTATTTTATATTGACATGACTTCCATTCCAAGAAGTTAGAGGCTCGATCCTCCATCTGCAGTTATTTTACTAAAAAGGATATGTCTCCAGGTTTCTCAACTTTAATTTTATGTTTAATAGGTAACTGAACATCCAATTATGCATATTATAAATTCGTGAGTTTTCTAAAATATCAAATATATTAAATCCTATTGACACATAATTGAAAATTATGACCTATATGAAATTGAAAGTTTAAGAATCTATCAGACATATTTCAAAGTTCACCATCTTACTAAACAAAAAATGAAAATTAAACTATCTATTAAACACTTAAAATTCATATTCAAAGAAACGTGAATCTCGCATTTCATATATCTACTAACACTTAAATATTTTAAAATGATTAATATTAGTTTTCAAAGATAATTTTAAAATGATTAATAACTTAAAGAAATTAGAGGACGGTAGAAAAAATTATATAAAATATTAAAGAAAAAATTCAAGAGCAAAAAGTTAGAGAAGGAGGTAAAAAAACATGAGAGAAATAGTTAGAAAAAAAAATATATATTTATAAAAAATTAAACAAAATTAAAAATGCGTGCAAGTTACTTATGCTTAAATAATCTAATATTAGCTATGTCTTTTATACTCTAAATCAATTCCTTTAGTTGTTAATTCCATGATAAATGATGTTAGACTGATAATAATTTTTTTTATAGCAAATTTAATTTTTAAGAATAAAGTAATAAAGCTTTTGAAATTAGTTTTATAAAAAAATCAAAGCAAATTTAGTTGGGCAGTAAATTTAAAGTCAAAGTATTGATTTAGAAGTTTATCTCTAGGAAATTTAAAGCCAGACTAAAATTAAAATTAATTTTATAAAAACTTCATAATTTAATTTGTTATAAAATTAATTTCAAAGTGTTTGTAACTTCTAACTAAATTTGCTATAAAAATAATTAAATCATTGTCGTAAAAATTAATAGACCAAAAGAGTTGATTTAGAAGTGAAAAGAGATAGCTAATATAAAATTTTCTTTTAAAATGAATGGATTAAAATTTTCATTCAAAAATATCATAAAATTTGATCTATGATAGATTAGAGATAAAGATGTGATTACTCAAATCCAGACATATGTAACTTGCATTCCCAATACATGCTTTAGCAACCAGACCGTGGACTCCAAAGACATGTATTTGTGATTCTCATGCTTCAAAACCGTCTCAAATAAGATATTAGACGTTTGATTTTGAGACTTTTGATTCCCAATTTGCACACAAAATGCCTTTTAAGGAAAGAAAATTAGGGAGAGAGTTCAAATTAGAGGAAAATAAAGATAGAAATAGACCACTTTTAAAAAAAGATTTACAATTTTTCTAAAAATTTTAGGACAAAATAAAGTAAAATATGATGATAAATTTTTAATTTGAAATAATAACCTGATTAAAATAAAAACCACTCACAATTACATCGCAACCATCATATTCACAAGTTTAGATGAACAATAAATCTAGGCATGTCAAAATGATTTTCTGCCCTATTTATATTTGTATAAAAAAAAAACATTACTTTTTCATGTAATTCCATTTTCTCACAAAAAGATGCTCGCGAAATTCAAATACTATATTTACACTGTCGTGTGTCGTCCGAGGTATTTATTATCATAATCAAAATAAAAGGAAAAGTATAAAATAAAATAAAATAACAGAACAGAATCATGTCTCGTAATTTAAGAAAAAAAATAAAATTAAAAATTAAAAGGTCTTAATTGATGATGTTTTAGCTCCATATTTTTTTTAGATAAATGGAAAATAATTTAGTTCATATTTTTTTATGGTTAAAAATTTATATTTTATTGTCAAACGTTTTTTTAACAGCTTATGATGTTTTAGCTTATAACGGTTTAATCACGAATTTTCTAGATAAACTCAACAAAATTAAATGGTCAGATTAAATCTCTTTTAAAAATATAATTTCGAAATTCTATGTAAGAATAAGATTTTCAAAAACAAATAAAATAATAGTAATTTGATCAAGGAGAAAAGCGAACGTACGTACGGTTTGGTTCCGGCATTTGTGTCCTTGAGGTTTTCGGCCGATATACGAAATTCATCAGATATTCGTCCGTCGTCGTCTCAAATCGGTGCTAAACCCTGTATTTGTAATGTAATATTCTATAGCTTCCCTATACGATTTCTATACATTGTAATCGTAAATCGATAATAGTTCCATCATTAGCTTTTGTCGGATTCGTATGATGAAGTGATTCTTTGAATTCGTATTATGTAATCATCTCCTCTTCTCTTTCCTTTTTCCTATTGATTATTTGATTTGAGTTGTAATTTCATGGTGTTTTCAGCATTGTCGACTGCCTCTGCACGTTAGCCTCGCTTAAGAGTTGAATTGTCAGTGATATGATTTCTCTACGTTGGTAACAATTTTTGTTCGAAGTATGTTAGTTGTTTCATAAGCAAATTTAAAGACGAGTTTGATTTTATTTTGTTTGAGTTTAGCAATTCCGTAAAGTTTCTTGTACAACAGTGATGCGTAGCTCAAAGAGAACGAAGATTGAAGAGTGTCAAAATGATTGGATTAGTCAGCTTCCGGAATCTGTTCTTGTTGACATTCTTTCATATTTACCAACAAAGGATGCTGTAAAGATGGCATTGATTTCAAGATTTAGGAATCTTTGGACGTATATTCGTTGCCTTTCTTTTGATGAGTGTGCATATCATGACCACAGCAGTGATGATGGTGAAAATTATGATGGTCCACACTATGATGAAAGTTTCCTAAATCTAATTCGTCATGTCTTGATACTTCATGAACGTACTACAATTGATAAGTTTCATCTCAAATTTGCTTTCAATTTGTTTAATGTTATTCATGATGATCATTATAATTCTGATGGTTATGCATCTAAAGAGAGACGAATGGCAAGTGAGCTCACAACATGGATTAAATTTTCTTTGAGGAAACAAGTTAAGGTTCTTGATATTGATTTATTAGGATGCGGTTTGTCAGAGCCAGAAGTAAATTATGAACTGCCTAATAGTATTTTAACTAATAACTATCTAAAGGAGCTCAGTTTGACTGGCTGTGGAATCGAGGATAAAGGGCGTATTCAGCTGATGTCTCTCACTAAGCTTTCACTCAAGGAAATAATGTTGAGTGACAAGATTATGAGTGAAATCATTATAGGATGCCCAATGCTTCAAGAACTTTCTCTCGATGGATGTTTTCTGGTCTTCGTAAGCTGAAGTTGTCTACTTCTAATATCAAGAGGTTGAAGATTATTATTGGATGGAGAAATGAGATGGCAAATTCAAGGTTGGAGATTAGCTGCCCTGGTCTCAAATCATTAGAACTTGCTGGAGCAATACAGCTTGTACAGTTAAAGTATTCAGCTTCTATTTTCGACGCCTCCCTTTATTATAGCCGCACTTTCATGTGCGAACGCAGGATATATGAAAAAGTTCAAATGCTGCTGTGGAAGCTAGCTGAAGTCAGTGTTTTCATACCATGCACATGGACTATTTTGGTAATTCTGTCTCTGTTCTATGTGGCATTCGATTTAAGCCTTTTGATTGTAACACTTCGTATAGAAGGCCTCATACTTTGGCCCGAGAGATCAGAATGGGTTATCCCATAACTGATAAACTGCAGAAGTTGTATGTTTCTTTTTTCTTTTTTGTGTGTTTTCACTTTTAGTTATTTTAAAGTTTAATATACTTGTGAATTCTGGGCTAGCACACATGCATGCAACTCTACTAATCTTATGAGACAATCATTTGACTCTATTACATTAAGTTTTGCATGACTGTTGAGACAATGAAAAGTGATTTAAGCTAGTTAAAGGTACTTCTAAAATTTTTCCTAGTCTTTAGTTGTATAATCAATGCTTTAAAGTACGTTTAGAGAAAACTTTTTGTCAGTGCACAGAATGAATTGTGAGTCTGTGACTATCCAAGATCATCTAGGTGGTATTTTCTTATTGTTTCTATTATATGGGATGTACGGAAATTTTTTTATATGCTTGCTCCATATCTAATTTTAGCCTTCTTTGATAAACTATGATGAATTTCTGGAATGCAGTTAGAATTTGTCAAAACATGCCTGTTTACTTTGTTTTTATCAGTTAACTGGTTCCTACTTTTTGTTTGATAATGTTTACATTTTATTTTATTTGTCATTAGATCTTCACAATATGGGAGTTGACATATGTGCCAATTCCTGTCACTGGTTGGAAATCTGTAGAGTTCAGACTTCTTTTCACAAAGTGGCACTTGCCTGGAATATGCAGCATTCTCAGGAATTCACATTGGTTGGAAACACTAACTTTCTACATTTACCCAGGATCATACTCTATATTCTTGGTACAAAAATATTTCACAACATTGTAATCATTTGCTATTTTTATTTGTTAACTCTACCCTTATGAACAATCTGCAATTTTCGTTCTCTGCAACTTTCAGACTGAGGAAGCGAAATGGATGGAGGCTTATGATTTTGATGGTAAGGATTACTGGAAGTCACCGTATGGCGATTTCCGTTGCCTCAGAAAGTACCTCAAGACTGTTATGATATACGGATATGTAACTGAGCCATACGTGTTGGAGCTTATAGAATTTCTATTGAAGAATGCCTTGGTCCTGGAAAAGGTGGTCATTTCCACCAAGAGGACTCTCCAGCCCATTCACCAATATGAATTATTCAAAGACGCTGTTTTCGATCAGGAGGATCGTTTCACTCCTGAAGAACTACTTCAGTTTTCTCAGAAACTGTTAACTCTTCCAAGGGCATCCAAGTCTGCTGTAATTCAGTTCTGCTAATGATATATCGTACCGCGAATCCGAAGATCGGTTCTTGTGGTCTATATTTCATCTCAATGTATGTTATTTCTCCTCCATGATGCAAAGTACCTCATCTACTAGACTGCTAGTCCTTCAATTTTTATGATTCCTCTGCCTCTGCCACTCTTAGCTCCCCTGAAAAAGGAAATCAGTGGGAAATTTTTGCACCGAGTGTCTAATGGTGGTAGTGCCCTTTTACTTTTTGATGTATGCAGACAAAATAAGACATCAAAACCATTAATTTCTTAACTTTATTGCCTTCTGAGTTCTGATGGCTGTCTTTCAAACTTCATTATTGCAGGTAGTTGAGATGGGGGGAGGGCTTACTCTTCTGGAATTGCCTTTTGTAATGGAATCAGGATCTTATTTATTTAATTATTATTATTATTATTATTATTATTATTATTATTTGAGTTTTCATGGTAAAGCTACAGAATATTTATTAAGATATGTAAATTCGTATGTATGAGAGGGCCAAGATTCTCCAATCAAGTTCAATTCTGTCTAAAATGTTGTTTAACTTAATAAAAAAAATAGTAATAAGTGAAAATTGATTTCGTTTGATTGGGATTTGGATTTTGTTTTATGTTTTTAAGTTTATTGAAGTTAAAAAAAATATGTATTTTTGATAGATACTTCAGATTTTGTTTTTGAAAATTGTTTTCGGATTCTGTGATCGAAGTCGTGCAGATTCTGAAAACAACTATTTTATGTTATCTTTGTATCGAAATTTAGAAATTTAAATTTGAAAATTGTATAATTATATTTAAAATATAGATAAAATATTTAGAAATACATGTCATGGTATAAATTCAATTCTTTTTTTAAAAACCTAAATTGTATTATGTGATGTACGATAAACTATGCAATATTACAGTAATAATTATGCAAGAAAAATAATTAAAAATGATAAAGTAATAATAGATTGTCGTCAAATAGTATTTAGTGGGTAACTACAATTAGATATATAATTTATAATTATAATATCAAATAAATTTTAAATAATTGTTTAAATTAGAATTTAATTTTTGAATCTACTAACAAACATATATCTAAAAGTATGAAATGCAACTTTATTTTTATTGAATCCATTCCCTATCAAATAGGTTCCATTTTTAAAACATACATTTTTTAAATAAGTTTGAAAGGTATTTCGTTATTTATTTATTATTATTATCACGCAGGCACACACACACCCCCCATTCCAAGAACAAATAAATATTTACTAGAGGATAGTTACAAATTTAGCAATCGTATCTAAAGTATTAGGAGATATAGTACAATGTAAACGAATTTACAGATACCACAAAATTTAGATAGACTCTTGGAGTTTATCAGTGATAGACCGAGTTGATCATTAATTGGAGTTTATCAGTTTATCACTAATAATTTTTATTATATTTGTAATTTTCATTGTTATATATTTAATTATCTATATTATCTAAAAGGGCTATGGGGGAGAAACATTTGTTTTCTCCTCATGCCCTTTTTAGTGATTGGTTATGGGGTTAATAGATCATAATTTTACATTAAAACCATCAAAGAAATAATTGATTGTTCACGTGTAAATTATATATATATATATGTTAAAGTTCACGTGTAGATTTTGGATATTCGATTTTATTGATTTAAAAAATTGTAAACAATTAATATAAAACTAAAAAAAATTATATATTGATGTGTAGATTTTATTTTTTATATATGTGGACTCTTTTTCACAACTCAATTGTCTCGTCTCATCTTATTAATAGCTTTCATCCTCATAATTTTGTCCCTTCAAGTTGGACAAAGAGAATGGACTATTAGAGTTCTAATTTTAAAAGTGCTGACGATTAAAACCTCCAAATCTTGAACATGTAAAGGATGTTTATACTTCTTTATTTTTTTTGCAATGTTATTCACAATCTTTTTCTTAATTTTTGCATTCTTCATTGATTTTTTTAAAAGCCAATACTAGTGGAACTCAAAAATACAATTCGATTAAATTGGTTTGGGAAATTTTGTCATTTGCATAGGTCCGGGCTATATGAAATTGCAACAATAAGGATGTCTAACACAGTGAAAAACTAGATGCCAACTTATCTTCAAGATCTCTTCCCTCAGCCCTTCGGGTGTTGGTTTTTACTTCGGGTTTCTAAGAAGAAAGAAAGAAAAAAAAAAAGAAAAAAAAAAGAAAAAAAAGAAAACAATGAAACTTTGAGGTTTTCTACCATTGTGGTTCTACCATTATCCCTTTCCTTTCAAAATCATGTTAAAGAAATTCCTTATTTAGTAAGAGGATTTAGATATCATTATTTTCCATCTTATTTATCATTGAGATAAACTTCATTTGAAGTTATAGATAGGTGTAGATAAACTCTATTTGTCAATTGTTTATTTTTATCTAATATCTTATTTTTTAAAAAAATTAGGGTACAAAGATTCAAGCGGTACTTTTCAACATAAAAAAGAATGGAATGATAAAGTCGGTAAACAATTGATTTATCTATATCTATACTATCTAAAAGGGCTAGCAGGCTATGGAGAGAAACTTTTGATTTTCCCTTTTATCCTTTTTAGTGGATGGTTATAAGGATATTATAGGTAATATCACAATTAAGATCATACAATAAATCTTTTTTTTTTCTTCATATTTTGAGCCGTAAAAGGTAAAAAATAATTTTAAAAAAATATATCTTATTTTTCCTTTTTTAAGCATCATATAATTTTCCATATTTTTGAGTGTCACATGTTTCCCTCTTTTTGACAAAAAGATTGTGTTTTTTTTAGAGTATTATCAAGAAACTAAATCATATGAAATTTAAAAAAAAATGTAAATAATGATATTTTAGTTTGTGTTTTTTGAGAGCATTATCTTGATTTTTCTAAAAGTTGTTTTTAAGATTAGTTTAAAAAAAAAATCAACATCACATTAATCATTTCAAAAGCTTTGATTCAAAATAAATTATTTTTGTTTGATTTTAAAATATTTGATTCAAAACAAATAATTTATGCTTGATTTTAAAATTATATTCACATTTTTTATGTTAAAAATGTTTTTTTAAGAAAAAGAAAATTATCCACCTTCCCTTAACTAATTCAAAAGATTTGATTCAAAATAAATTAATTCAAAAGATTTTGATTTAAAATAAATGATATATCTACATATATACTAATTAAATATAATCGATGTGTATATATACCTACTATTTTCAATCTTCCAAATCTCAAATCTTTCTTTTCTAATATTTCAATTCTGGATCTTTTTCAAGCTAAGCATAGCAATAGATGTATGCAAAGTCTACTAACATTGTGATTTAATACATAAATACACATGGATCATAATATACATGGATCCTCACACAAAGAAGATGGCGGAGAAGAAGACCAATATTTTTCACGTTAAGCAATTTAGTGGTTCTTAAACTTTTTTTTTTATTGATATGTGAATCATATGTTTAAATAAATGATAATATTTTAGGCTTTTTCATTTACATTAGAAACCAATATGTTTGTTTGAAGTGAAGTTTGAAATCAAGAAAATATCATTTCATAAATTTATTAATGAAAAAGATATTTTAGGGTTTGAAAAAAATAAAAATCTAAAAAAAAAAACAGAAATAATAATAATAATTTGGTTTTGAAAATTGAAAATAATAGAAAAGTCAAAAAATTTTAAAAAAAAAAAAAGAAAAAAAAAATCAAATTTTCAATTTAGATTCAGTTTGATCATTATGTTATATATTTATTTTTAAATTCTATTTTTTAAAAATTATTTTTGTTTTTTAATTTTGAAAAAAATGTCAGTTTTTACTTTAACCATATAATGATTTATATTTGGTTGAAAATCAAATCTATTTTAATCAAAATTTTCTTTACAATAAATTAAACTCTACATTCAGCACCTCCCCTCCTTTGAAAAAAAATATCTCCAGATTGTTTTGATTGTTTTATTATCTATTATAAAAAATCTAAAATTTTATAATTATTTATTAAAATAATAAATTCAATAATTTTTTATATTTAAATTTTTATCTATTTGTTGTTCAAAGTTCTCTTTCAATATTTGTATTTCAAATTTAGGTTCATGATTTCTAGGTTAGTACAACAATATCCTGATAACATTAATTTTTTTAAAAAAAATACAATCAAAATATAATATAAAAATAAAATTTAAGTTTTAAATTAGCTTTTTTAGATCCTATTTTGGTATTTAATATATAAATAATTTAAGAGTCACTTAGACTAGAAAAGCCATTTATCTAAATTCAAGAAATTGTTGTTTTAGAGACAAAATCAATTTTTCAATTTATAGAAAGTTTTTATAAATAAAAATTAGATTAAAAATTAATAATTTTAATTGTTGAAAATAAAATTATATTATAATTTTATACAACACTACAATATTTAACGTGCATTGCATGTGTCGCAATTGCCCTTCACTAAAACTAATCCCCTCAAATTCAACCCGAGTGCTAATTCTAACAAAATAAATATCGTCCAAATATGTGATTTTGTGCAGTCAATAATGTGCAAATATACAACAAATATAATGACATTATATGTTAATCAAACAATTAAAGTCCGTTTTCGTTCTCATTTCTTGTTTCCTGTTTCTATTTCTCATTTTTCAAGAAACTGACTTTGATAACCATTCCTATTTCTTATTCCTAAAATTTGAGAAACGTTCCTAAAAATGATTCCAAAATTGAGGAACTACAAAAAGTACTTTTATTTAAAGATGTTCCTATAATGTATCATAATGGTGATTTGGTTCATTAGTGTGGATATATGTCCAATATAATTCATGGGACTTTTTTTTAAAAAAAAATTATTTCTTTCTTTTTTATATTTCATTTTTCTCTATATTATTTTTTATATTTACTTTTTTCTTTCTTTCTTTTATATTCCATTTTTCTCAATATTTTTTTCTATTTCTTTTATAATTATTTATTTTCTTCTTTGTTTCTTTTATATTTTCTTTTTCTCTATTTTTTATATTTTATTTATATTTATTATTTTTATATATCTATATTTTAATCTAATTTTGAATTATTTAGGTTTAAATATTATTTTAATTTTCAAATTTCAAAATTTCACTAGGGTTATTTTCAAATATCTAGATTTATATATTATTTTGATCTTCAAATTTTAAATTTTCAACAAGATCGTTTACAAATATAGGAAAATAAACAAAAATATTTACAAATATAGCAAAATTTCACTATCTATCACAGTCTATTGCAAATAGACGGTAAATTTTGCTATTATTATAAATATTTTCAATAGTTTTGTCATTTAAAAAAATTTTCCTTTTTAATATATATAAAATATTTTTTGAATTTTAAATTATACAAAATACATTATATATTTTTAAATTAATATTTTTATAAATTCTTATTCATAGATAAGAATCAAGTTATTTATTTAATATAATATATTAACAGTTTTTGTTTACAAAGATATTTATTTAGGTTCCTTTTAATATTTTTACAACCACGACATTTACATAATAATATAATTGAGTTAGATTTGAGACTACATTTAAAATTTAAAACAAATGACTTGAGTGAGAAATAATATTGTAAATCAAATTTTAGCAACATATGAATGATAGAAACAATTGTATTATCGATATTATTTTTACATTGGGATTTATGTGTATTCTTTAAATATTTTATAACTATTTTTTATTCTTAAATGCATGCTATATATCTTTTTTATTGTATATAATTAGATAATATTTAAACTATAAAATATGGAAAACATGTAAGGGAAAAAAATACAAGAAACGAGAAACAAAAAATAGTTATAAAATGTTTTTGTTCTTATTTCTTTTTTCCAAAAAAGAGAAAATAGGAAAAGTTATCAAATATATTCCTCTTTCTTATCAAAAAAAGGAAATATATCCTTCTTCATGTATTTCCTCTCCAAAGGTCATGAGCAATACAAACCTCTGAAACACAGCACCGAACTCTTCACAATGCTCCTATTGGACACCACCACGAAGTTCTTCCTTGCTATTCTCCAGGAGAAGGAGTTGTAGACTTTTCTAGTTTTTTGAGAGGGAATGAGAGTTTTCCTTTAAGAGAGTGCTTGGGAGAGAAGAAAATTGCATAGAAATCACACTGTTTTTAAGTTGTTTTTCACCCACCCATCTCTCTCAATACAGATATGATGAAGAGGGTGGAGGGAGTTACCTCACGTAAAATAAAAAATAACTCCCCTTAAATGGGAAGTTGTTAATACAATATTATATTATATAATTGGTTACTTAATCTTTAATTAATTAACTATATATTATGCATCTCAGTCATGTTCACATGCACATCTCACATATAATCTATAGTTTTAATGAATCATATTTACATTAATTTTTAACCTATAGTATTTATATAAATCTTATTTATATAATTAATATTTGAATCCTATTTAAATATTTTTCTCTCTCATCAAACTTTATATATAATGTATCCATATACATTATATTAATTGTATCTCATACAATTAATTTTCTTAATTAATTTGAAGAATTCAAATTAATCCAGAAATTAATTGATTCTTATTTAACATGTATTGAACTAGCAAGAAGACTTTCCTATAGATTAGAAGCTCCTATGATATGAGCCTAATTAATTCAATTAATCAACATGCATTAATTGTCGGTCACTCCACTAGAGACCGACAGCTGCACTCTTCGCACTATAGATATATTTCTGTGTCCATGGATATAACCAATCAACAGTAAGTTGACCCTTCACAAATCGCTTGTAACTAGCTGGGTCAAATTATTATTTTACCCCTATAATTACATCTAACTTCTTAAGTGCTACTGATCCCTCTAATGAACAATCAGTTGTAGTCCAACTATAAACTAGACTCCTTTCTGGCTAGTGAGAGGATAAGGTGTCTCATTGTTCAAGTCCCGAAATCAGCCCTTAAGGGAGAAATTCATCTACTTTCCCTATGATCATGAATGAGTGAATTCCATCTTGCGTAGTTTTGTTTCTAGTGAAGGACTGTGAGGTCCGATGCGGAAGGGTGGATCGTGTCCCTGTTTCAATTTCACAAAGAATTAAAATACAGTTAACTAAATTATGCATATCACGGAGATTTCATAGCATACTTTTGAAGGAAATCGGGCATGAGGATTTCCATGAACAGCAGAATGATCGTTCCAAATTCCATTCGTATTTGAACATACACAATTATAATCAAGAAACGGAAACTTACAAGATATGCACAATACGAAATTACAACATGCTTTTAATAAGATCAGGGATAAAGCATCACACCTTTGAAGACTCATTTTCAACCTCCCTCGATCACGAATGCTCGATCAATCTCTAAGACTGCAACACACAAATGCTCGTACACCACGATCATAACATAGCATGATCACAGCAACCACGAACACAATATCTCCAAGATCACGAACACAGCGAACGACCTCCAAACAACCTCGACTTAGTCGAGTTGAGTACAACACAACCACAATGTCTACCTTGGTATTCTCGGTGTAAGAATCAGAAGTGTGGGCTCTGTGCAAAATTGGTTAGAGGAAGAGACTGGAGGAATAACAATCGTGTAAATGATTGAGCAAGTGGGAGATGACAAAGTCTATCGTATAGACGATGCCCAATCGTTTAACAAATGCTCCGCGATCATTTAGCAAAAGCTCTGCGATCGTTTAGCTAATGGCCAACTAAGTGAACTATCGTATAGTGTCACTCCACAATTGTTTAGTCTCTCTTCAGCTATCATTTAGTGAATCCTATTCACTTGACAGCCTTTCTGTGAGAACTTCGGAGAATAGAAACTCTTTCTCAAATCTTAATAAAATTAGGAAAACATTTTTTCCTTTTATCTCACGGTTCCCATGAAACTACCAATAACCTTTCACTCAATTGGTTATTAGAGAAAAAGATATAATTATCCAATAATTAATATTATTATAAATATATATGATAGCCAACTTACCATACTTTACCATACTATATTTATAACCTATAGTTTTAATATTTCATCTCATGAAACATATAAACAATAGCTCTTTTTCTATTTCATGGTACTTAATGTAAATCTCATTCACATTAATCCTCCACTTGATGTATCTCATACATCACACCGATCATATCATATATAATCGAATTACCTCTTGTCAATTTGAACATTTCAAATCAATACCAAGAACTGATTCTCAACTTGAATCCATTGAGCTACCAAGGGGACCTTATGGACCTGTAGCTCGAAGCTCCAATGGTATGTGAATAACTGATTAAACTTTTTAATCATGGGATCCACCATCCGTTAACTGTTAGGCACTCCACTAAAGACCGACAGTTGAACTCTTCTAACTATAGATATATTATGTGTCCATATCAACCAATCAACAATGTGATAACCCTTCATAGATCGCTCATAAGTACAGTTGAGCCAATAACTATTATGCCTCTGTAGTTACATTTAACTCCTTAAGTACCACTTATCCCTCTAATGAACATAAGTATTGAAATAAAAGAGAAAGAAAGTGACATAAGGAGTTTACGTGGAAAACCCTGATTCAGGGAAGAAAAACCATGATAGAAAAGGACTTATTATTTTAATGTCATACATACAATAGACCCCAACATCAGATATAAATAGAATGAAGTGAAACCCTAATTTAGCAAATATAGTATAAATTACAAAAATGCTCTTAAGGCTAATTCAACATATTTCAACATTTCCCCTCAAGTTGGGGCGCAGATATCGGCAAGACCTAACTTGCTAATACAAGCTTCAAATGTCTGACTCGATAACCCTTTCATAAGAACATCTGCAACTTGTTGGACTGAAGGTACATAGGGGATACAGATAGCTCTGCGGTCTAACTTTTCTTTAATAAAGTGCCTGTCAATTTCTACATGTTTGGTTCTATCATGTTGCACGGGAATATTCACAATACTGATGGCAGCCTTATTATCACAATACAGCTTCATGGGCCCTAGACTACTCTCGTGAAGATCAGATAAAACTTTCTGTAACCAGATTTCTTCACACACTCCCAGACTCATAGCTCTATACTCTGCCTCAGTACTACTTCTGGTCACTACACCCTGTTTTTTACTCCACCAAGTTACCAAATTTTCCCATACAAAGGTACAGTACCCTGAGGTTGACTTTCTATCAGTCATAGATCCAGCCCAATCTGAGTCAGTATATGCCTCAATGCTCCGTGTGTCATCTTTTCTGAACACCAAGCCCTTCCCAGGGGTGGACTTCAGGTATCTCAAAATTGGAGTCACAGCTTTCATGTGTTCCTCATATGAACTCTACATGAATTGACTTACCACACTCACAGTATGAGATAAGTAGATCAATTTTCCTACCAAGCATTGATACCTCTCCTTATTCACAGGAACTCCTTCCGAAATGTTTTTCAGTTTGCTATTGACCTCAATAGGAGTGTCAATGGGTTTGCATCCAGTCATTCCTGTTTCCTTCAACAAGTCCAGAGTGTACTTCCGCTGAGGTACAGATATTCCTGCTTTTGATCTTGCCACTTCCATCCCGAGAAAATACCTCAAACTACCAATATCCTTGATTTCAAATTCACCTGCCATCTTTTGTTTTAGCTTAGTAATTTTTGTCGTGTCATCTCCTGATAGGATGATGTGATCAACATATACTACCAACACAACAATCTTTCCTAAGGGTGATTTTTTGGTAAACAATGTATGATCAGTTGGCCCCTGAACAAACTCTTGGGACTTAACAAACATGGTGAACCTGTCAAACCATGCCCTAGGGGACTACTTCAACCCATATAAAGACTTCCTGAGTTTGCAAACATGATTCCCAAACTTAGCTTCGAAACCTGGAGGTGGGCTCATGTAAACTTCCTCTTCTAACTCACCATTTAGGAAGGCATTTTTTACATCTAGTTGATGTACGACATCTTTATTTACGGCGATAGACAGAAGAACACGAATCATGTTTAACTTAGCCACTGGGGAAAAAGTTTATGAATAATCAATCTCATACGTCTGAGTGAACCCTTTAGCAACTAACCTGGCCTTATATCTCTCGAGTGTTCCGTCAGACTTATACTTCACTGTGAACACCCATTTGCAACCAATTGTTTTGTGACCTCTAGAGAGAGCTACTAACTCTCAAGTCTTATTTTCCTCGAGAGCTCTCATTTACTCCATTACTGCTGCTTTCCACTCGGGAACTTCCATGGCCGCATGTACACTGGTAGGTATTGCTAGAGCATCCAACTGAGTAGTGAAAGCCTTAAAACAAAGAGATAAGTTACTATAGGTCAGAAAATTATGTAAAGGGTACTTTGTACATGACCTGGTTCCCTTTCTCAAAGCAATTGGCATATCCAGAGTGGTATCATAGTTGTCAGTTTTCGTCTGTCTCTCTTCAGTATCAGACTTCTGAGAAAATTCTGCATCTTCTTGAGGATCTTTCAGCACCTCATTACCTCCTAAAGTTTCAACCTTCTCTGAGCTCGCCTCATCATTTTCTATGTTTACAGACTTCTCTTCAAGAATCTCCTCTGAAACAACGGGATCTTGAACTTGAGCTAGTTCCAACGCTTGGAACTTTTCGATGGAACACCAAGGTTTCCTGAATTTCTTTTCTGAGATTCTTCCTATAATATGTTATCTAGGGCACTTGTCTAGTAGGAAGGACCGACACGGGAACAGCAGAGTTAGGTTCAAGACTAGGTAGACTGGATCCAGGAATATTAGGACTAGGCTCAAGATTGAAGCTAATAGGTACTGAGTACGTGGAACTGTTAGTCTCTTCATTCATGGTCTCCCCCTGAAGATGACTAACAAGAAAGAACGGTTTATCTTCAAGGAACGTGACATCCATAGTGACAAAATATTTTCTAGAAGATGGGTGAAAGCATTTATAGCCTCGCTGATGAAGGGGATACCCGACAAACACACATTTTTTAGCTCGTGGAGCAAACTTAGTCCGGTGTGGACCATGAGTATGAACAAAGGTTGTACACCCAAACATACGAAGAGGAACCTCAGGAATAAGACGGGTAGATTGATAGGACTCTTTGAAGCACTCAAGAGGAGTTTAAAACTTTAGAACTGGTGAAGGCATTCTATTAATGAGATGAGTTGTGGTAAGAACCGCATCTCCCTACAGGTACGAAGGGAGAGATGTTAGAATCATCAAAGAACGAGCAACTTCAATGAGGTGGCAATTTTTCTGTTCAGCCACCCCATTTTGTTGTGGAGTATATGCACACGAGTTTTGATGGATGATCCCCTTTAATGCTAGGAATTCCTGGAAGGTGTGATTGACAAACTCACGACCATTGTCACTCCGAAGAATGGCAATCTTTGTGTTGAATTATGTTAATATAGTGGTATAGAACTTTTTGAAGGTAGATAGAACCTCGGACTTATCAGCAAGAAGATATACCCATGTAGGTCGGGTATGGTCATCGATGAAATTTACAAACCACCATTTACCAGACAAGGAAGCGATGCTTGAGAGACCCCAAACATCACTGTGGACCAGGTGAAAAGGCTGGGTAGGTTTATAGGGCTGAGAAACAAACGACACGCAAGGTTGTTTAGCACGTATACAGACATCACAAGATAATGAAAAAACATTCACATTATGGAATAAATTAGGAAATAAATATCGCATATATTGAAAACTAGGATGTCCAGGACGAAAATGCCACAATAAATAATTTGTTTCAGACATAGTAAACGAAGATAGAAGTCTAGTCCTAAACAAGCTTCTGGAGAAAGCATCTTCAGAAAGGAAATATAGGCCTCTATCATATCGGGCAGTGCCAATCTTCTTCCCCGAGCTCAAGTCCTGAAACAAAGCAGTATCTGGTGAGAAGACAACTCTACGGTTCAAATCTTTTGTTATTTTGCTTATTGATAATAAGTTATAAGAAATTTTGGGCACATGTAAGACATTTTGCAGAGTTAATCCCTGAAATGGTGACAATCTGCCTTTCTAGCAACAGGAGCGAAGGACCCATCCGCAATTCGAATCCTCTCATTTTCAGTGCTTGGATAGTATGAGAGAAACCAGCCGGATGAGCCAGTCAAGTGATCAGTTGTTCCTGAATCTAGAATCGATAACTCATTCACTTGAACAAGGAAACTAAAAGATTGAGGGTTACCTGATTGAGCAACTGTTTCGATCCCTATGGTACCTAAATCACCAGGGTTGGCCACTAGAGGTTGTGTCTCAGGTTGTGTGGCCCCCTTAACTAATTCACCCACTAGAGCATACCTAGAATTCAACTTGTCATTCGGGGGGTGACGTTTACCATTCGGAGGGCGACCATGCAATTTCCAGCACTGATCCTTCATGTGCCACTGTTTTTTGCAATGCCCACATACTTGTGGTGTTTTACTAGTCTGCTTATCACCATCAGCTCCAGTGGACTTCACCCCGAAGGTAACTGACTCTACAGTGGTAACACCCGGCCCATTCATTGTACTTGATCTATCTTCTTCTAATCTAACCTCTAAACATACCTCTACGAGAGACGATATTGGTTTCTGCCCTGGTATTCGACTCCGAACTGTATCAAATTTGGGGTACAACCCTGCAAGAAAATCATACACACGTTCAACCTCTTCTATCTTGGAGTATTGAATTCCATCTTGCGGGCAGTTCCAGATGATCTATTGACATAGATCCATTTCTTGCCATAACAACGACATCTTGCTAAAGTATGAAGTTACATCCATGCTCCCTTGTTTGCATTCGTGAACTTGTTTACGTAGAGTATACAAGCGAGATGTGTTCTGATGCCTTGAATATAACCGTCGGACTGCATCCCAAATATCTCGATTAGTGGCTGAATAGAGCAAAGGTTTCCCAATTTGTGGTTCTATGCTACTGATTAACATTGAGCGAAGCAAAGAATCCTCTGCCTTCTAGACACACTCTTGAGGATCCCCAGGATTCGATCGTGGTATCTCTCCAGTCAAATATCCAAACTTATGGCGTCCCTCAAGAACCATTTTAATTGTTTGTGACTAAGAAAAGTAATTTTGCCCATTTAGCTTCTCTCCCGTGATCATTCCTGCAAATTTTCCTATAGTTCTAGATAAAAAATTAGTAGTAGAAAGAGTAGGAAACATTGATACCAGATTTTCTGAATACATCGGGGAAGAATCATGGCCATTCAATCTGGCTCCAAGGGCAGCCATCTGTTGCTGGAGACTAATCAATTGTTGTTGGAGTTCCCCATGAGATTCAGATCTGGAATTTTTCTGTTCAAAAATCATGAGATTTTCTTCAACGGAATCACCCATTCGAAACTGAGGTTGAACTGGGTACACATGAGGAAGAGGCTGTCCACCATGGTACTGTGAAGAAGCTACTGGTGGAAGTCCACCGGCGGCAAAATACGGCAACCCATGACTGACGTTATTCCCAGACGGCTGCGATAATGGGTAACGGACAGTAGACTCGGCGATCAGCTACGAGGTCGAAGAAATTGCGTCGATCTGACCCGACCTGGCAGCTGGAGCAAACCCACGACCGTCTGGAGCAGATCCGATCTTGTGCGAAGTCGAGGGACTGATCAGCTGCGAGGGAAAGAGTATGTGTGCCGGAGAAGAATCGCTTGTGTTGCGATGTCGAGGACCTTCATCGATTTGATGTTCGGCTGAACGGTTGAGTCTGGAAGCTAATCGGCACGCTGACGGAGCAAGCCCACCACCTGCTGTTCGGCTCGCCGACTGGATCTGTTCGGCTGCACTACCTGGGATGATAGTTCCGAGATATCGGTCAATTGTTGCTTAAATCACAGCCTCATTAGTCAGTGTACCTTCACTATTCAAATTTGATGACTTGAGTTTCTTCTATCGGGGCGAGGGTTTCATCACCTTACTCTGATACCATATTGAAATAGAAGAGAAAGAAAACGACATAAGAAGTTTACGTGGAAAACCCTAATTCAGGGAAGAAAAACCACGATAGAAAAGAACATATTATTTTTAATGTCATACATACAATAGACCCCAACCTCGGATATAAATAGAATGAGGTAAAACCCTAATTTAGTAAATTATAGTATAAATTACAAAAATGCCCTTAGGGCTAATTCAACGTATTTCAACAATAAATCATAGTCCTACTATGACTAAGTCCTCTCTTCCACAGAGAAGCTGTGGCCACTATGTTCAAGACCTAGAATCAGCTTTTAAGGGAGCAATCTATCTACTTACCTCTTTCTTCGGGGAAGGAGTGAATTCCATCTTGTGTAACTGAGTCCAGCTCTCAAATCAGACAAATCCCCAAAAAGGTAGGCATATTGAGTTGGCAATCTGGCCACTTTCACCCATACTAATCAAAGGATCGCCTTCAAAGGCAGAAGTTTCCAAAAAACTCAGGATTGAGGTCATGTCACCTATGGTTGTTTAGGTGAGATGTAAGTCTCAAGTATCAATGGCGTTATATACAGAGACCAGTCATCTCATGGTCCGATCTTATACAAACTCTTTGTATAGAACACCCCCGTTTGCATGTTTCCAAATGAATGGTCAGGATCTACCATTTGTAGTAGTCACAACATCTACAAACCTCTACAAAGCTGGTCGTATCCATAGTGTCACAAGGATTAGGTATCCCTCCTTAATCCTTATACTATAGACCTATTTAGGTTATCACTTAAGGCATGATCCACTTGTATATCTCATATACATGCTTAAGATTTCATACAATAACAATGGAGCTTTGTTTATTGGATATGAGTAAATGGTAAAATAAAATAACTCTTATTTTATTCATAACAATGTGTACAGTTTACAAACTACGAGACTCCAAGAGAATTAAGACACCAACCCAACATTCTCCCACTTGTCCTAATGCCTCGGGAGACTAATGTACAAAATAAGATAAAGACAAGTACAATATATAATAAACTAGGGCATACCTCAGTATCATCTCCCACTTGCCTTAGACAAGATGCTGCATGTCCCGCAGACCCAGACTCTCTAGGTGATCCTCGAACAGTTTAGCCATGAGAGCCTTTGTAAATGGATTAGTAACGTTGTGCTCCATCGCGATCTTTGTGACTATCACATCACCGCGATGCACAATCTCCTTGATCAAGTGGTATTTATGTTCTATATTCTTTCCTCAACGATGACTCCGAGGTTCCTTCGAATTTGCCACAGCCCCACTATTATCACAATAAAAAGTGATTGGAAAATCCATATTTGGAACAACTTCTAAATCTATAAGGAATTTCCTCAACCAAAAAGCCTCCTTAGTTGCTTCACAAGCGTCTACGTATTCGGCTTCCATAGTGGAGTATGCGACGCATCCTTGCTTGATGCTTCACCATACTACGGCCCATCCATTCAAAGTGAACACTGACCCTGATGTCGATTTACGAGAATCTCAATCGGTCTGAAAATCAGAGTCTGTGTATCCTGTAAGGATCAAATCCTTATCTCCATACATGAGCATGTAGTTCCTTGTTCTCCGAAGATACTTGAGGATCTTCTTAACCGCCGTCCAATGATCTAATCTCGGATTGGTTTGATAACGACTGACAATCCTTACTACATAGCAAATGTCGGGTCTGGAAAAAAAACATTGCATACAATAAGCTTCCAACAGCTGAAGCATAGGGAATCCTTCTCATCTCCTCAACCTCTTGAGGTGTCTTAGGACATTGATCCCTAGACAATACCGTTCCATGCCGAAGGGTAACAAACCCCTATTGGAATCCTGCATCCGGTACCTAATCAACATTTTATCTATGTATAATGCCTGAGACAAGGATAACCTCTTGTTCATACGATCCCGAATGATCTAGATCCCTAGAACATATTGTGCCTCACTCAAATCTTTCATTTGGAACTAGGCAGCTAGGCACTTTTTAATGTCAGTCAGAAATCCTACATCATTTCCAATGAATAGGATATCATCCACATATTGTACCAGAAAAGCTAATGAGTTGTTAATGACCTTCTTGTAAACACAAGGCTCGTCAAAGTTCTGATCAAAGCCAAATGATTTAACCGTACTATTAAATCTAATATTCCATGATCGAGATGCTTGTTTCAGCCCATGAATGGTTCTATTAAGCTTGCAAATGCTTTGCTCTTGATCTGGAACTACGAACCCCACTGGTTGAGCCATGTAGATGGTCTTCTCAAGATTACTATTAAGAAAGGCAGTCTTGACGTCCATTTGCCATATCTCATAACCATAAAATGTGGCTATGGACAGGAGTATCCTGATAGACTTGAGCATGACAACAGGTGAGAAAGTTTCCTCATAGTTCACTCCTTCAACCTGGGTATAACCCTTTGCCACGAGTCTAGCCTTAAAAATTTGCACTTGACCATCTACACCTCACTTTTTCTTATAGATTCATTTACACCCTATAGGTCTTACCCCATTAGGTGGATCCACAAGCTCCCAGACTTGATTGAAGTACATAGACTCCATCTCCTGGTTCATGGCTTTAATCCATTCATCCTTGCCAACATCCTCCATTACTTTCTTAAAAGACAATGGATCCTCAACCCCATCATTAGAAATGATGTTCTGGGCTTCCGTCAAATCCATGTAGCGATCCGGTGGGTTCATAACCCTCTCACTATGTCGAGGTAGTCTCAATTCTTAAGATGGTTGACTAGATGTACCGACCTCAACAACTCTTGTTGATCTGTCAATCTATTCAACAACTTTTGTTGAACCCTTGGTAGTCTCAGTCTCACTAGAAATCTCATGTAAAACAAGCTTACTTAGTGGTTTATGATCCCTGATGTGGTCTTCTTCTAAGAAGATAGCATTTGTAGAAACCAACACTTTATTCTTACTCGGATCATAAAAGTATCCATCCCTCATTTTCCTGGGGTAGCCTACAAAGAGGCAAACTTTCGAACGTGGTTCCAACTTCTTGGGGTTAAGCACAAGCACATGGGTCGGACACCCTCAAATCTTGAAGTGGCGTAAACTACCTTTACGGCCTCTCCACAACTCAAAAGGTGATTCATAAATACTTTTCGAGGGAACGTTGTTCAGAATATGACATGCAGTCTCCACTGCAAAACCCAAAAACGAGTCTAGAAGATGAGCATAACTCATCATAAACTAGACCATGTCCAACAAGGTTATGTTTCTCCTTTCTGATACACCATTCTACTGAGGTGTACCTAGAGCCAAGAGTTAGGACGTAATTCCATGTTCTATCATATAGTTCTAGAATTGGAGGTTCATATACTCTCCACCACGATCAGATCGTAGTATTTTTATCTTCACCACGATCAGATCGTAGTATTTTTATCTTCTTACCTAACAAGTTTTCAACTTCAGCCTTATACTCCTTGAACTTGTCAAGGGCTTCAACCTTACGTTGCAATAGGTAGAGATACCCGTACCTTGAATAATCATCTATGAAAGAGGTGAAATATTCATTCCCACCTCGAGCTCTAACACTCATCGGACCACAGAGATCTGAATGTACAAGCTCCAAGGCTTCCTTGGCTCTATAACCTTTTCCAGTAAAAGATCGTTTGTTCATCTTGCCTTCGAGGCATGATTCACACACCGGCAATGAGTTTTCTTCTAAACTCTTTAGAAGTTCACATTTCACCAACTGCTCAATCCTATTGAGGTTGATGTGACCTAACCTTAGATGCCAAAGATGGGCGTTTTCCTTAGGAGAAACCTTTGGTCTTTTAGCAGTCGTTGTCATATTGAACATTTCAGTATTAAACAAGGCTTTTATGACTAACGGCCTTAGTACATACAAGTTATTCTCCATTGAACCAAAACCAATCTCCATCCCATTCTTGAAAATAAACACTTTACTCTCAGAAAATGAGACAGTATAACATTGTTCAATGAGACAAGAAACCGAGATTAAGTTCCTCTTGATATGTGAAGCATTATTTTATTAAGTGTGGAAAATGTGGATGATATATGTTGATGGATAGCGTTGTGCACTCAAGTTTTCCTAGCGGAATCCAAGTGTAAATTCCTCTAAGTTTCCTGGTAAGTCCAGGGTCGATCACAGGGGCTAGTGAAAATAGTTTGCGTTGATAATTTTCTTATGAAAACTTTGTGGTAACCGATAAAATAAATAAGGTGGTTGGTTTGTTGTTGCGTTAATGAAAATAATAATAAATGTGACAGAGTTCGAAAAGAGTTGGCAACAAGAAATACAATGAATATGCGGTGAAGGGGTTGAGAAGGGTTTCGGTTAACACTCCCTAGGTTGCGTTCATGCATTGCGATCATGCAACATGCATACAATAGTAAACCACCTCTCGGCGTGAATGCAACGGCTTCTAAGGGTAGAACGCATGTGATAAATATGCGATAAGTCTACAGGATTTACACATAAACCTCTATTTCTATTTATGCAATGACAACATGACATTCACACAAATATGCGACCGCATAATATCATTCCTATTCCTAGGATGCATGTGATGCAAGTTGACAAACAGAGCTTATCTCTAAGTCCCTATTTCTTGTTTATGCAGACCTAATCTTGCTCTTTCAAGTCAGATTTTAACCTAGCTCTCTCGAGACATTAGGTTCTTTCTTTAGATTCTCTCTCGAGTAACTCTAAAGGGATATTTCACACAGCATAAAACAAGACAATCGCAAGCAATGAACTTCCTAGATCATGTTAGCTTAGTTCTTCTCAACCCATTCAACTAGTTTAGCTACTTATGCGTATTAAGAGAGTGAGCAGATGTAGAAATAGAACTTCCATTGAATAGATAAAAGATGAAGTACAGAATAACAATGCAAGTATAGTAAAGAGCCTGGAGCAATTTCTTGCCACCAGGTGTCACACTGTTCTACTCGTGCTCTAAAGATATTCTCACTTTCGCGATGATAACACGCTCTCTGCTCTTATGCCCCAAGGTTCTCTTTCGAGCTGTCTTGGACGATCTCCAGCATCACCACTCTTCTCTAGCTCCGCCGTGAAATGGAAAAGAAAACTATGAACAAAGGTGTGAACTTATAAAGTGATGGAGTAATCAATTGCTTAATCCCTTCTCTAAAGAATGCACTTGGTATTTATAGGGCATCAAAGATGAAAGGCGGCTTCTCTTTTCCTAGTTGTACCAGATGGGACAGCTTTAATTCCTGACTGATGCGCCGAATAGTTGTCACCGATAAAGCTGAATGTACTTTGTGATCGTTATCGGCTGTCAACTTAATTTGAATCTGACTGCTGTCAGCTTTCTGTCCCATCGATCTTAATTGTCCTTTCGTCCGGATGCATCCACCATATTATGGTGATTCTTCTTGGGTGGATGTTTGCGAGCACGATCAACGTAAAGTCTTGCGATGAAGTTGCATTCGACCGGTGTATTCCTATGATCGCATTCTTTGCATTGCGTTAACGCATTATTCTGCACAAAAATATAAAGATCAACTTCTCTAATGCGTTGGATGCATGCGACCATAATATTGTAGAATTTATGTTTAATGGACGCAATTTAATATATTCTGTCAACGCAATCCAACATTGTTTAAGAACTTAGCACTATGATAACGTGCATTTCTGCCCGTTATCAATATGAGGAACTACAAAAACATTATCCAGTAATAGATAACATTTCTTTTCCAAAAATAATTTCAGTCTGCCTACAACAACAGCTGAAACAACCTCACCAGTACCGACTCGAAGAGTCAACTCTCCCTGTGGCAACGTTTACTATGAACTAAATCCTCGGTAAGAGGAACTGACGTGATTAGTAGCACCTAAATCAAGGATCCAAGCATAATCATCATTCTCTACCAAACACGTCTTCAAGACCAATAAATCATATTTATCGTCTTTAGACATCCTCCTTTTTTAGAGAGTAGTGGGATCAGTATCAAAACATAAATAAGCTCCAAGTTCCATGTCAGAGAACACTTCTCTTCTATGAACTTTAATAGAGTCAACAATATTTGCTTTCTCTTCCTGCAGTTTAACTTGGGAACTGACACTACTGGTTTTGTCATCCATCTCTCTGTGCTCGAAAAGTAAGAACTGACGTTCAAACAAATCTTGCAACGAGTCCATGATCTCATGTGCAATGACTGTGTTCTCAACCCTTTTGGCCAAAACATCAGGTATGCTAGCCAAAATGTGAAGTCGGGCCAATGAATTAGCCTTCATCCATACCTCATATACATTATGCATACTTCACGGTGCATCAAGGGTCGAGACTTGAGGACATTTCTCAACCATGACAAATTCGAGGTCGTTTACCACGAAATACATTTTATAACTCTTTCCACTGTATGTAATCGGTAAAACTAGAGGCATTAAACGAAAAAAAAAAAAAAAGCATGTTGCTAAAAACAAAAACACATTGACCTACGTTGGGTTTTAAGTAAATAACCGTTGAAAAAACAATCAATATCCAATAAGGTTTAGCAAAACTAACATGAACCCCGTATGACATCTAGTTTCGCAATAATGCTTCAAAGGTTTAGGACAAAAGCCGGCGAAGGGTGGACAATTCATCCTTCCTCTTAATTGAGACATTCTCAACCAGTCATTAATACCAGAACAACTCTTGCTCCTATAACGACTAGCCATCATTGATTTGGTTAAGAAATCATTAACTTACTGAACAATTTCCCGTAAGTGTGACCTGCCATTTTAGGCCCTAAAGTTCTGCCCCAAGCAGCCAATCCGAAGGGAAAAAATCTGATTGGGGCAAAAACTAAAGTGACCTTATTCATTTCTAAAATTCATCTTGATATTGGCCAACTGCACAAAACCCATCCGAAGGGGGATGCTCTCAGGGTGCCACGAGAGAGTACAGAATGATCTCACAGTGCGAACCCATGACAGAGACCGTAGAACGTGTTTGCACAAACCTTCACTCATTTACTATAAACTCTTCTCCGCCTACCTTGATATTGACTCATGCAAACACCATCGAAGAGGGATGCTCCCAGGGCACCATGAGGCCAAGCATTAAATTCACGGCGTGGAATATTTAGGGAGAAACGTGAGTAGAATCATTAAATATCAGATACATCTCTTCCTCCCACTAAGTATTTTTATAACCTTGGGTTTAGTTTACTTAGAAAACACAGCTAAGAACTTTAACTAAGCGACTTTTTAGGTTTTCCCAAAGTAACTTTTACCTTGGATAGTTGAAACAACTTTTGATCATCATCCATTAAACTCTTTAACGGAGTCTTTGACCAACTATCGCATGCTTGCAGAAAATCTATCTAATGCACCTTTCCAGGTAGGTTCCGAGGTAGGGGTGTTCTGTTTCCATTAGCTTAATTACCCCAACCTAGACAGAACCCGCTTTAGACAAAAGGTCCCTTATAGATAGATTTAATACAATTTTAATCTTTTATGCCAATCAATTTAATTCTATTAAACCAATTTAAAAGATTACACTAGATTGCTAATCCCATTAAAACCTTTGAATTTAGTTCTATCTCAATCCAATTTTAAAACTCTTTCAAAACATGAGTTTGCCTAAGTCCGCATGCAACTCTTTCTTATCGATTTTAGTTCTAATTTCTATTATAACGCTTATAACAGAAACAACCAAAACCAACCACAATGCAAAGCAAACATATACAAGGCATTCTTAACTTTTACAAAGTAGCCTAAGTGTCATGCCCCATGCATTGTTCATTGATTGCTACTTTTTATATAACACTTATACAAAACAGCAATGAACCAAGCAAAACATGCTTCCATTCGCCCTTATACTATAACGCTTATAATATAAAGATGATGCATGAATATGCTTCCTGTATGCATAAATATAACTTTTATAGTTCATGAAGCATACACATGTTTTCTTGTAATTTCATCATGCCATATTATAAAACTTATAATACATGATGCATGAATAATTGCATAACCTAAGGTGGGTTTCAAATCTATATATCATACATTATGCCATATAAACCACATACATCTCATGTATATTAAACAAACATTGATGAACCAGGATAGTTAGCCTCAAAATCCTAAAAACAAAAGCTAACTATTACAAATGCAAAGAGTCTCCAGTTCAAACAAGCGAACCGGGTCTTGAACCGTCCGATCGAAGTCTGCGTCTCCACTGATCGTGTACCAAAACCCTCGCGATCATCTACACGAAAGATTAAACGTTTTACTCAATCGTTTACCTACACTTCTAAAGCTAAACGACAGTTTAGCAATGATCGTGTACCTTTTACTATGCCATGAAGCACGAGGTACGCGATCGTGCAGCGCGCAATGCATAACGCAATCTCTACGATCGTGTAAATGACAACTATCTAGTGGAGAACAATCGTCTAAATGATTGCTGAGTGAGTGCCTAAGTATCGTATACTGCGTGATCGTGTAGCCAGTGACTATGCGATGAGCATGCTAACAACACGATAGTTTAGTGCACGCATCTTTTATTAAACAATGAGCATCAAATGCTCCCACTCGATCGTTTACCTCCAGCATCTACGTGACCGGGCAACCAACGCTATGCGATAGAGCAAACACTTTATCCCATCGTTTAGTAAATACTACATGATCGCATAGAAAATTTACACGATCGTTTAGCTAAATCCTAACGATCGTTTACCTCAAGCTACACGACATGACCAACTCTTGGTCTTCTTCTTCGCTGGGAATCGCATCTCTATGCTTTAAAACTTCATCATGAACGACTCGAGGAACTCAAACACTTTGAATTATAGACTTGATTGCATGTTAATTATGCCCAAAAACACAAGGGCCCTTACAAATGAACACTTCGTAATTTAAAGAAAGCTTAATACAAAGGATATTAAACCCATAAACATTCATCAACGCCATCCACAAATGCATTTAACATTTAAACGCAATGTAGAAAATCCACCACGACTATAAAAATAAGTTCAAAAAGGGAATGAAATTTAGAATATCAAAACAACTTGGCTCTGATACCAATTGAAGGAAATCGGGCATGAGGATTTCCATGAGCAGCGAAATGATCGTTCCAAATTCCATTCGTATTTGAACATACAGAATTACAATCAAGAAACGAAAACTTACAGGCTATGCACAATACGAAATTATAGCATGCTTTTAATAAGATCAAGGGATAAATCATCATACCTTTAAAGACTCATATTCAACCTCCTTCGATCACGAATGCTCGATCAATCTCCAAGATTGCAACACACGAACGCTTGTACACCACGACCGCAACACATCACGATCACAGCGACCACAAACACAATAATCTCCAAGATCACAAACACAGCGAATGACCTCTAAACAACCTTGAATTAGTTGAGTTGAGTACGACACCACCACAATAGTTACCTTGGTATCCTCGGTGAGAGAATCCAGAAGTGTAGGCTATGTGTGGACTTGGTTAGAGAAAGAGACTGGAGGAATAACAATCGTGTAAATGATTGAGCAAGTGGGAGATGACAAAGTCTATCATGTAGACGATGCCCAGTCGTTTAACAAATGCTCCACGATCATTTAGCAAAAGCTCCGCAATCATTTAGCTAATGGCCAGCTAAGTGAACTACGTATAGTGTCACTCCACAATCGTGTAGTCTCTCTTCAGCTATCGTTTAGTGAATCTTATTCACTTGATAGCCTTTCTGTGAGAACTTCCGATAATAGAAACTCTTTCTCAAATCTTACTAAAATTAGGAAAGCATTTTTTCCTTTTATCTCACGGTTACCATAAAACTACCAATAACCTCCTACTCAATTGGTTATTAGAGAAAAAGATATAATTATCCAATAATTAATATTATTATAAATATATATAATAACCAACTTACCATACTATAGTTTATTAAACCTAATAGTTTTAATATTTCATCTCATGAAACATATAAAAATAGCTCTTTTCTATTTCATGGTACTTAATGTAAATCTCATTCACATTTAATCCTCCACTTGATGTATCTCATACATCACACCGATCATATCATATATAATCAAATTACTTCTTGTCAATTTGAACATTTCAAATCAACACCAAGAACTGATTCTCAACTTGAATCCATTGAGCTACCAAGGGGATCTTATGGACTTGTAGCTCGAAGCTCCAAAGGTACGTGAATAACTAATTAAACTTTTTAGTCACGGAATCCACCATCCGTTAACTGTTAGACACTCCACTAAAGACCGACAGTTGAACTCTTCTTACTACTGATATATTATGTGTCCATATAAACCAATCAACAGTGTGATAACTCTTCACAGATCGCTCGTAAGTACAGCTGAGCCAATAATCGTTATGCCTTTGTAGTTACATCTAACTCCTTAAGTACCACTGATCCCTCTAATGAACATAAGTCATAATCCTACTATGACTGAGTCCTTTCTTCCAAAGAGAAGTTGTAGCCACTATGTTCAAGACTCGGAATCAGCTCTTAAGGGAGCAATCTATCTACTTACCTCTGCTTCAAGGAAGAAATGGATTCCATCTTGTGTAACTGAGTTTCAGCTCCCAAATCAGACAAATCCCCAAAAAGGTAGGCATGTTGAGTTGGCAATCTGGGCACTCTTGCCCATACTAATTAAAGGACTGCACTCAAAGATAAGAGTTTCCAAAACAATCAAGATTGAGGTCATGTCACCTATGGTTGTTTAAGTGAGATGTAAGTTTCAAGTATCAACGGTGTTAAGTACAGAGACTAGTTATCTCGTGGTCCGGTCTTATACAAACTTTTTATATAGGACATCCTCACTCGCATGTTTCCACATGAATGGTCATGATCTATGATCCATAGTAGTTCACAATATCTGCAAATTTCTACAAAGCAGGTCGTATCCATAGTGTCACCAGGATTAGGTATCCCTCCTTAATCCTTATACTACAGACCTATTTAGGTTATCACTTAAAGCATGATTCACTTGTATATCTCATATACATGCTTAAGTTTTCATATAATAACTATGGAGCTTTGTCTATTGGGTATGAGTAAATGCCAAAATAAAATAATTCTTATTTTATTCATAACAATGTGTACAGTTACAAATTACGAGACTCTGGGAGAATTAGGCTACCAATCCCAATAGCTTTATAAATAAATAGTGAAGAAAATTAAGGTTAGTCACACTTACTCTTGAAGCCAAAAACTTCACGAATTCCTTCTCGATTCAATCACGAACTCTCCAATTGATTACAAACAAGTACAGTAACACAAAATGGCCACCACCAAGTGGTAATCTTCTATATTCTCCTTAGGGGTTTAGAATTAGCAAGAGGTGTGGGCTTTGCTATGATTTTGGGCGAGGGAGAGAATTTGAGAAGAAGAATTCTGTGTTCTTACTACTTCAGAGAATAACCTCGAGCCCCTTCTGCGTAAAAAGCCAGGAAGAAGAAAAATCAACCTATAACTTCTCCTTACTCCACATGAGTGAATGAGAGAAAATAGGGGGAGGGAGTTATAACTCTCTCCTTAATTAAAATATTTATTAATTTTAAATAATTAAAAAAGTGTAATATATATATATATGATAACAAACTTATCATATATTATATATTAAACTATACATTATATCGAATATAATATATATGCTATAGTTTTTATATTGTATCAAATACAATATAGTCTATAGTTTGAATTTTCTCAATCAATCATGGTATTTAATATAAATCAAATCTATATTAAATTTAATTATATGAATCTAATCCATACAATTAATATTTGAATCATTTTCAAATATTTAATTCCTCTTAAAATAAACTTTATATTATAACGTATAAAATGCATTATATTAATTATATCACATATAATTAATTTAAATTAATTATATCATATATAATTAATCCCTCAATTAATTTGAACAATTCAAATTAATCCAAAATTAATTCTCAATAATCCCACTTGAGCTATAGAGGGGACCATATGGACTTGTAGATTGAAGCTTCAATGGAACTAAAATAATTAATTAAACTTATTAAATTACTCAACATCCATTAATTGCACGTCACTCCACTAAAGACCGACAACTGAACTTTTTGCACTACAAATATATTTATGTGTCCATTGGATATAACCAGTCAACAGTGCGATGACCCTTCACAAATTACTCGTAAGTACAGTTGGGCCAAAATTATTGTTTTGCCCTTATAGTTACATCTAACTCCTTGAGTACCACTGATCCCTCTAATGAACAATAAGTCATAGTCCAACTATGACTAAATCCCTTTCAGCTTAGAGAGGGTGTGACACCACATTGTTCAAGCCTCCAAATCAGCCCTTAAGAGAGCAATTTATTTATTTACCTTGACATCAGGCAAGAAGTGAATTTCTTCTTGTGTAGTTGTGTTCCCAGCTCCTCAGTCAGTCGAATCCCCAAAATGGTAAGCATATTAAGTTAGCGAATGGGACACTCTCACTCATGTAGATTAAAGGACTGCCTTCATAGGCATGAGTTCACAACTCACTCAGGATTCAGGTCATGTCACCTATGGTCATCCTGATGAAATGTAAGTCTCAACTATTAATGGTGTTATATAATGAGACTATTCATTTCGTGGTTCGGTCTTATACAAACTCTTTGTATAGGATACCCTCACTCATATGTCTTCACATGAATGATCAGAATTAGATCATTTGTAGGACTTTACAACACTTAGTAAGTCTAAACTATTAATGGTGTTATATAATGAGACTATTCATTTCGTGGTTCGGTTTTATACAAATTTTTTGTATAGGATACCTTCGCTCATATGTCTCCACATGAATTATCATAATCAGATCATTTGTAGGACTTTACAACACTTTGTAACAATCAGATCATCAGAATCAGATCGCTATATCCAATCCCAACAGTAACAACTATAAAGCGGGTTGTATCTGTAGTGTCACTAAGATAAGATACCCAGCCTTATCTATCTACTACAGATCCTTTAGGTTATCATTTAAACATGATCCACCTGTATGTCTCCATATATATGTTTAAATTACATAAAATAACCTAGGATATTTGTTTATTGGATTGAGTGTATGCTCATAAAATAACAATTATTTTAATAATAGCAATTTATTTATATAGAGTTTACAAACTACGAGAATACAAGAGAGATTTAGGACACCAATTCCAACACCCAGCTCCCCATTCGGACAAATCCCCAAAATGGTAAGCATATTGTGAATCTGGTCACTCTTACCCATACAGGTTAAAGGATCGCCCTCATAAGTAGGAGTTCACAACTCACTCAGGATTAAGATCAAGTTACCTATAGTTATCCTAGTGAAATGTAAGTCTCTTCAAGTAACGTTGTTATAAAGATGGACTAATCATTTTGTGGTTTGATCTTATACAAACTCTTTGTATAGGATAGCCCCACTCACATGTCTTCATATGAATGATCAAGATCAAATTATTTGTAACAATTATAAAGTGGGTCATATCCATAGTGTCACCAGGATAAGTTATCCAACCTCATCCATATACTATAGACCATTCAGGTTATTATTTAAACATAATCCACTTATATGTCACCACATACATGTTTAAGCTACATTAAATAATCAAGGATCTTAGATTATTGGATTTGGGTTAATGCAAATTAAATGTCAAATAAAATAACACTTTATTTTATTAAATAAATAATTTATGTACAAATAATTTACAAACTATGAAATCCATGAGATTTAGAGCATCAACCCCAACATTATGGATTGTGTTTCTACTGTAAGTTTTCTGTGCTCGTCAGCGGTAGGACCTCTCTTGTGTTTTTTCCCCAACGAGGGCTCAGACAAGGTAATCCTCTTTCTCTCTATTTATTTATCTTATGCACTAAAATTTTGTCCTCTTTAATTAGTGCTGAAGGTTTGAGTAGGAAGTTAATTAGATGTAAAATTCTTAGAAGGGACCTAGTATTTCCCATTTATTTTTCGCTGATGATAGTCTTTTGTTTTGCAAAGCTTCTTCGGAGGCCTGTAATCAAGTTAAGACCATTCTTTGCATTTATGAGCAGGCTTTTGAACAATGTGTGAATTTTAAGAAATCTACGATTTTGTTTAGTCCTAATTGTTGGGATTTGTGTCCTAATTCTCCCGGAGTCTCGTTGTTTTGTAAAGATATACATTGTTCAAAGAATAAAATAAGTGTTATTTAATTCTGGCATTTACTCATATCCAATAAACAAAGCTCCTTGGTTATCTTATGTGAACTTAAGCATATATATGTGATATACAAGTGGATCATGCCTTAAGTGATAACCTAAATCGGTCAGTAGTATAAGGATTAAAGTGGGATACCTGATCCTGGTGACACTACAGATACGGCCCACTTTGTAGAGGTTTGCAAGTGTTGTAAACTACTACAAATGGTTGGTAGATCCTACCATTCATGTAGAGACGTGGGCCGGCGGTGTTCCTATAAACAAAGGATTTGGTATAAGACCCTGGACCAACGAGATGACTAGACTTTGTACTATATACGTTATCGTTGATACTAGAAGAACTTGCATCTCACCTAAACGACCATAGGTGACCGACCTCAATCTTGGAGTGTTTTTGGGAACTCATGCCTTTGAGGGGCAGTCCTTGATTAGTAT
>NC_052358.1:20876879-20888812 GCF_009727055.1 Benincasa hispida
ACGCATACTAATTGGGATCAATGCAAGCGTGTGAGAAGAAGGAACGCATTCAATGCATTCTACCTCCGGAGAAAAATAAAAAGATGATGCTGACATTTCACCTACCACGCCGTTAGTGGCAGAGGTTCAAAAAGGACTAACACGCTGAATGTCAGACTCAGAGCAGTCCAATTAATGTTGTCGGTGACCCAAGCTTTAGAAATAGAAGCCGATGAGCAGAAATTCAAGTTATCCAAGGTTTTCGCCTGAGGTTCGCCTAGGGCGGATCCTTGTGATCCAGACAAAATGCATGAAAAGACACTGAGAATTCTTCACCTCCTTCATCCATTCTAAGTGACGACCAGAGCCTTCGACCGGAGCTAGATCTCGAGAGAGTCAGATCTTCCGTCCATCCATGGCACCACCGACAGCCTTGACGCATATCCGCTGGAAGCAAGACTTTGCTTCCAGCCGGTCATTTCATTTTCCTTTCTTTTCTTACTCTATTAAGAAGCAAATGATCGCCTGTCATATGCACTGCCCATATCCTGAGCCTGTTTAGAGGGGACTCAATAACAGAGATCTTCTTTGACACGCGGACCTAGTTTCCACCAAGCCAGATGTACCTGATTTAGTGATGACACTTATGGTACTATCCCATTTTGTTGGCTTAGGGCCTGATGCTTAGTTTACTTCTAACTTAGTACTAATCTATTGTTATTGTAAGATTTGCTTTCTTAGTGCTGACACCTTCGTATACCGATCTTACAATGAAGTGGCAGAAGAAGCTATTTGACAGTAATCTATCAGGAACTTTAGAAAAAGACTGGAAAGTCATAATTGAAATTCAATTTCTTGATCTGTATCTTCCATTTTTGGAAACTTAGAAAGTTCTTCTGTTAAGCCATGATCAATGAACCTACAAAACCCTTCAAATTGTGACTAAGGAATTAATACAATTTGTTTTCAATGCATTTTTCTGTTCCTTCGACCCCATCTCCATCTTCTTTTGCTTAGCATCTTTACTTTCATTACAACACTTAGTGGGATTGCTTGGGTATCGCATACTTAGTCATGTGGATTAAGGATATGAAGCATGTAGCAACCCACCGAGAGGTGTGTGTTGTGTGAGTGTGTGAGTAATCTTATTTGCTTAGTGTGAAGCTACTGCAATGCCTGTCTATAGGCTAACGCATTGCTTGTCTATGAGTAAGGTCAGCAACAATTAACTGCCCGGGAGGGTAAGTGGTTGGACGTATTAAGCAATGCATGCATTTTTCACTAGAAATAGGAATAATCTTGCATCAACCAAGTTCATGCATTTGTCTTGTTTTATGTTGTGCCCAACACCCCTTTAGAGCTACTCGAAAGAGAGTCTAAAGAAAGAACCTAATGACTCAAGAGAGCTAGGTTAGAATCTAGACTCAAGAGCGCGAGATTAGATTGGCATAAGCAAGAGATAGTGACTTAGAGATAAGCTCTGTTTATCAACACTGCATCGCATGCACCCTAGGAATAGGTATGATATTATGTGGTCGCCTTATTTGTGTGTGTGTCACTTTGTCATCGCATAAATGAGAATAAAGGCTTATGTGTAGGTTCTATAGACTTATCGCATTTATTGCATGCGTTCTAGTATTAGAAGCCGTAGCATTCGCACCGAGAGGTGGTTTACTATAGTATGTGTGTTGCACGTTCGCATGGCTTGCGTTGACTAATGTTGCCCTTACGGTCATTCTTAAGGGTTGTAATGAAACCATCCCTGCATTTTATCTATTTTCCCATACATTTATTTCATGTCAAGTGTTGTCGTATCTCTACCTCTCATGTATATTCTCCTTGCGTTGTCTGTTAGATAGAAGTAGGAGTAGGGTTAACTTAGCAACCTCCCTTCCTTTCTTTTATTTAAACTGTCGCATGCACATTACCGCATACATATAGCTACAAGTACCTGTGTTCGACCTCGAATCACCCGAGAAACTTGCATCCGCGTTATACTTGGCATGAGCGCAAAAAAACTTGTGGCAGGACGCATGGTCATTCTATACATTCATTAACGCATTATCAGTCCAATGCATGACCATCGACGCATGACTAACAAGGCATATCTTAAGAACATGCATCACATACTGCGTCCACAGGATTTCGGTTGTCGAGTAAAATTGACTTCTAATTTCCCGTCACCACCGAGATAAACGATAAAGCTTGCTAGACAATCACATAGCTTTATTTAAACAATTGGGCATCGACCTATACGAAAGGTCTCCGCCTTCTCCCACTTGCCCAGTCCTGTACGAGATCATTGTTTCCTCCGTTCATCTGCCTCATACCAAGTCCGAACAGAGCCCACCCTCTGGATTCTCACACCAAGAATACCAAGGTCACCTTGTTGGTGGTGTCAGACTCAACTCGACACGGTCGAGGTTTTTTGGAGGCCGTTCATGGTGCTTTGGAGGAGTCCGTTCGTGTTGTGAAGGAGTCCGTGACCGAGGAGATCGGTGAGGATGAGCACGAAGTGTTCGTGTGGTGTTCGTGTTGTGTTGTGGTTATGTAGATCAGGCGTTCAAGGTCGCTATTGTTCGAGCGGTCGTGCGCATCGGAGTGTGGAGAAGCATCCTCATATGTGCATAGAGTTTGATCTCTGTTCTGTTGTATTATACATGCTGTTATTTCTGTATGAATCGCATAACCGCTTTTTTGAAGTCGACTGTAAATGATTTGTTGATTCATGATTGTAATTTGGAATATTCTTGTTTCGCTGCTCATGAAAATCTCGTTTCCGATTTCCTTCAATTGGTATCAGAGCCAGGTTCTCTGATATTCCAAATTACGTATCTGAATTGAAAGCCTTTTTACAGTCGCAATAGGTTTCTACATTTGTGGTTAACCGTTTTCTGCATTTGTGGATGAATTGATGAACGTTTCAGGTTTACATTGCCTTTTTGTTAAAGCTTTCGGTATTAAAAAGTGTTAATTGTAAGGGCCCTTGTATTTTTTAGCGAAATTAACTTTGCAATCGATTTTGTAATTCAAAAAGTTTGAGTTCGTCAAGTCATTCATGATGAAGCTTCGGTGCATGGCGATGCTGTTCTCAACGAAGAAGAAGACCAAGCATTGGTCGGATTGTGTAGCTTAGGTAAACGATCGTTGGGATTTAACTAAGTGATCGTTTAGATATAAAAGTTGTGATCTCAAGTTTTTGAAAGAGAAAATTCTCAAATGTACTGCTTCATGGAAGATTAGTTTGTTTTATATTGGAGGAAGGAGGTGTTACTTAAAGCGACGACTCAAGCTCTTCCAACATCTGCTATGTCTTGTCCAAAGCTCCTAAAGAGTCTTTGAAATGATATTAATAGAACTATAACTCACTTTTGGTGTGGTTCGTCCTCTACAAAGAAAATAATCCATTAGGTGAATTGGAAGATCATGTGTTCCCCTAAATATGTTGGTGGAATGGGTTTTAAGGACTTGGAAGGTTTCAACCAAGCCTTTCTAACCAAACAGACTTGGAGAATTATTCAACATCCAACCTGTTAGCTAGGGTGTTTAAAGGTAGATACTTTGTTGATAGGGGGTTCCTTAAGGCGGGTTTAGGGTCATCTCCTTCCTATGTGTGACGAAGTGTTGTTGGGGCTTATGCCCTAAAGCTCGTCATTTTTGTAAATAATTTGTTATTTTATGTTAATTATCATTTCCATAACATTATCCAACAAACTAGAAAATCTAAGGTTATTGTATGAAATCTTGAACATGTATGTAGTTAACATGCAAGATGATCATGTTTAAGAAATGATCTAAAGATCTATAGTACATGGGTAAGGTTGTATATCTTATCCTGGTGACACTATGGATACGATCCACTTTGTAATAGTTACCCACTTCTCTCTCGTGCGGCAGTTCCACTCTGAAGGCTTATAAAAAGTGTGGCCTTCAACAGTTCAGAAACACACAATTACACTTCCTTCCATTCCTCCATCGAAGGCTCTCCTCTTCCTACTTTCTCTTCCAATTTTTGAGCAATTAGTCAGAAAGGGTGTGTATTCCCGATCGGTAACTGTGCATTTCCAATCGAATTTTCTCTTTGTTTTTTATCCTGGGGACGACGTGGTATATTCCGACATGCCTTTGCACCCTTGGGCAAAAGCCACAAAACATCTTAAAGGAGCAGCGAGCTTTGCACTCAGCCTATAACGAGCTTTCCTATTTTGCAGGTTCCCGTTCTTTCTAGAGTCTGTCGTGACCTGACCGTTTGTTGTTGTTCCTGTTCGCCCGTCAGAAGGGTCTTGCCATTGACAACAAATTTTAAGACGATTTCTATCCATCAACTAAAATTACCCTTACTAAGTGAACAACGACGTTATGACATCTGCCTCAACCATCCACTTTCAGTTCGAAGAGAAAAACTTCCAAAAGCGTGGAAAGCCAAAAGATGTTATCTTTCTTACCGTTAATGAAAGTTGCCGACACTTTGTACCAAGATAGCTGATCGTCTCTCTAGAAGAATTAACTGATACAACAATAAAAAAGAAGTTGCTGACTAGGAAAGAAAAGATTTTCTATGAATGAACTTTATTTTAATGGTTTTTGACTGTATAGATATGTATGCTAACTCAGGCACAATGATAGACGGCGAAATGAGGTCTGAGAATGCTCTCGCAAAAGAAGTATGGCTGCATGTTTGATTATTTTTCCTTTAATAAAAATATTATTATTTATTTTATCTCTTTTAATTAAATTAACCAAGAAAAAAAATTCCCAAGTAGTCTTTTTCGCCTGCCCTTGCACGTTTCAGAGGCTACCCACTCTCTCGTGTGCTGGCATGTTCCACTCTGAGGCTTAATAAAAATGTGGCCCTTCAACAAGTTCAGAAACACACAATTTAACAACTTCCCTTCCATTCCCAATCAAGGCTTCTCCTCTTCCTACTTTCTCTTCCAATTTTGAGCAACTTAGTCAGAAAGGGTGTGTTATTCGATCGGTAACTTGTGCATTTCAATCGATATCTTTCTCTTTGGGTTGTTTTATCCTGGGACGACGTTATGCGTAGTATCCTGACATGCTTGCACCCTTGGGCAAAGCCAAAAACATCTTAAGGAGAGCGAGCTTTGCGATACAGCTATAACGAGCTTCTATATTGCAGGTTCCGTTCTTTGCTCGACCTGTCCGTAGACCCTGATCCGTTGTTGTTGTCCTGTTGCACGTCAAGAGGGTCTTGCGCATTGACAACAATTTAAGTACGATTCTATCATCACTAATTACCCTTACTAGTAACAAACGCACGTTTAATGCATCTGACCTCTACCGATCATCTGTTCAGTTCAAGGAGAAAACTTCAAGCGTTGGAAGCAAAAATGTATTCTTGCTTAACCGTTAAGAAAGTTTGCCGACACTTTCAGATTTACCAAAGATAAGCTGATCGTCTCTCCTAGAAGAATAACTGAAAACAGACCAGATAAGAGTTTTGCTGACCTAGAAGAGAAAGATTTTCTATGTAAAGAACTTTTATTTTTAAATGTTTGACTGAATGATTATTGAATGACTACTACCAAGCAACAATGGAAAACGGTGCGAATGAGGTCCCTGAGAATGCTCTTGCAAAAGAAGTATGGCTGCATGTTTGATTTATTTTTCTTTAATAAAAATATATTAATTATATTATATCTCTTTAATAAATGAAAACCAAGAAAAAAATTCCCAGTAGTCTTTTTCGGCCTGCCCTTGCGACGTTCAGAGCTACCCCACTTCCTCTCTGTGCGGCAGTTCCCATCTCTGAAAGCTTATAAAAAGTGTGGCCTGTTCAACATTCAGAAAACAACAACAATTACCACTTCCTTCCATTCCTCCATCGAAGCTCTCCTCTTCCTACTTTCTCTTCCCAATTCTTGCAAGCAATTAGTCGAAAGAGGTGTATCCCGAATCTGAACCTGTGCATTTCCAATCGAATTTTTCTCTTGGTGTTGTTTATTATCCTGGGACGACGTGGGTATATTAGCCTGACAATGCTTGCACCCTTGGCAAAGCCAACAAAACATCTTAAGGAAGGAGCTTTGCAGACGTCAGCCTAAACGAGCTTCTTATTTTGCAGGTTCCTTCTATTTGCTCGACCGTCCGTGAACCTGAACCGTTTGTTGTTGTCCTGTGTTCGCCGTCAGAGGGTCTTGCATTGCAACCAACTTTAGACGATTTCTATTCATCAAATTACCTTATAGTAACAACGAACGTTATGACATCCTGACTCAACCATCATTTCAGTATCGAAGGAGAAAACTCAAGCAGGTGAAGCTCAAATAGATGTTATCTTTCCTTTACCGTCTAAGAACAGTTGCCGCGACATCTTGTACCAAAGATAAGGCTGATCGTCTCTCCTAGAAGAATTACTGAACAACAGATTAAAAGAAGTTGCTGACTAGAAAAGAGAAGATTTTTATTAAGAACTTTATTTTAAATGGTTTGAACTGATGATAGTGTATTGACTTTGACTACCAGCACAATGAAGACGGCGGAATGAGGTCTGAGAGATCTCTGCAAAAGAGTATGGCTGCATGTTTGATTAATTTTTCTTTAATAAAAATATTATTATTTATTTATCTCTTTTAACTAAATGAAAACAAAGAATAAAATTCCCAGTTAAAGTCTTTTTCGGCCTGCCTGCACGTTCAGAGGCTACCACTTTCTCTCCTAGCGGCAGGTTCCACTCGAAGGCTATAAAAGTGTGGCCTGTCAACAGGTTCAGAAACACCCACACAAAATACAACTCCTTCCAATTCCTCCATCGAAGGCTCTCCTCTTCCTACTTCTCTTCATTTTTGAGCAATTAGTCAGAAAGGGTAGTTGTATTCCGATCGGTAACTGTGCATTTCCAATCGAATTTTCTCTTTGGGTTTTTTATACCTGGGACGACGAATGGTAGATTCCTGATCAGATTTATGCTTGCACCCTTGGGACAAAGCCACAATAACATCTTAAGGAGAGGCGACTTGCGAACCAGCCTAATAACGACTTCTATTTTGCAGGTGTCCGTCTTTCATGCCGACCGTTCGTGACCTGACCGTTTGTTGTTGTCCTGTTCGCCGTTCAAGAGGGTCTTGGCCATTGACAACAATTTTAAAAGACGATTTCTATATCAACTAATTACCGCCTTACTAGTAACACGACGTTAATGACATCTGACCTCAAACCATCCTATTTCATTCGAAGGAGAACAACTTCAAGCGGTGGAAACAAAAGATGTTATTCTTTTCTTACCGTTAAGAAAATTGCCCGACACTTGTACAAAGATAAGCTGATCGTCTCTCTAGAAGAATAATAATCAACAGATAAAAGAAGTTGCTGACTGGAAGAGAAAGATTTCTATGGTTTAAGAAGACTTTATTTTAAATTGGTTTGACTGATGATATGTATGACTACGTACAGCAAAAGAAAAACGGCGAATGACGGTCTGAGATGCTTCTGCAAAAGAAGTATGGCTTGATGTTTGATTATTTTTCTTTATAAAAATTATTATTTATTTATCTCTTTTAATAAATGAAAAACCAAGAAAAAATTCCCAGTAGTCCTTTTTCGGCCTGCCCTGCACGTTCCAGAGGCTTACCCACTTCTCTCTCGTGCGGCAGTTCCACTCTGAAGGCTCTATAAAAGTGTGGCCTTCAACAGTTCAGAAACACACAATTACACTTCCTTCCATTCCTCCAATCGAAGGCTCTCCTCTTCCTACTTTCTCTTCCAATTTTGAGCAATTAGTCAGAAAGGGTTGTGTATTCCGATCGGTAACTGTGCATTCAATGAATTTTCTTCTCTTTGGGTTGTTTTATCCTGGGGACGACGTGGTAGTATTCCTGACATGCTTGCACCCTTGGGCAAAGCCACAAAACATCTTAAGGATGAGCGAGCTTTGCGACTCAGCCTATAACGAGCTTCTATTTTGCAGAGTTCCGTTCTTTGCTCGAACCGTCGGTGACCTGACCGTTTGTTGTTGTCCTGTTCGCCGTCAGAGGGTCTTGCCATTGAACAACAATTTTAATGACGATTTCATCATCACTACTATTACCCTTACTAGTAACAACGACGTTATGACATCTGACCTCAACCATCCTTAGTTCGAAGGAGAAAACTCAAGCGGTGGAGCAAAAGAATGTTATTCTTTCTTACCGTTAGAAAGTTGCCGACACTTGTACCAAAGATTAAGCTGATCGTCTCTCTAGAAGAATTAACTGAACAACAGAAATAAAAGAATTGCTGACTAGGAAGAGAAGGATTTTCTATGTAAGAACTTTATTTTAAATGGTTTGACTGATGATATGTATGACTACTACAGCACAATGAAGACGGCGAATGAGGTCTGAGATGCTCTGCAAAAAGAAGTATGGCTGATGTTTGATTATTTTTCTTTAATAAAATATTATTATTTATTATATCTCTTTAATAAATGAAACCAAGAAAAAAATTCCCAAGTAGTCTTTTTCGGCCTGCCCTTGCACGTTCAGAGGCTACCCACTTCTCTCTCGTCGGCAAAGTTCCACTCTGAAGGCTTATAAAAAGTGTGGCCTTCAACAAGTTCAGAAACACACAATTAACACTCCTTCCATTCCTCCATCGAAGGCTCTCCTCTTCCACTCTTTCTCTTCCAATTTTTGAGCAATTAGTCAGAAAAGGGTGGTTATTCCGATCGGTAACTGTGCATTTCCAATCGAATTTTCTCTTGGGTTGTTTTATCCTGGGGACACGACGTGGTATATTCCTGACATGCTTGCACCCTTGGGCAAAGCCACAAAACATCTTAAGGAGAGCGAGCTTTGCGACTCAGCCATAACGAGCTTCTATTTTGCAGGTTCCGTTCTTTGCTCGACCGTCGTGACCTGACCGTTTGTTGTTGTCCTGTTCGCCGTCAGAGGTTCTTGCCATTGACAACAATTTTAAGACGATTTCTATCATCACTAATTACCTATCTAGTAACAACGACGTTATGACATCTGACCTCAACCATCCATTTTCAGTTCGAAGGAGAAAACTTCAAGCGGATGGAAGCAAAAGATGTTATTCTTTCTTACCGTTAAGAAAGTTGCCGACACTGTACAAAGATAAGCTGATCGTCTCTCTAAGAAGAATTAACTGAACAACAGATAAAAGAAGTTGCTGACTAGGAAGAGAAAGATTTCTATGTAAGAACTTTATTTTAAATGGTTTGACTGATGATATGTATGACTACTACAGCACAATGAAGACGGCGAATGAGGTCTGAGATGCTCTGCAAAAAGAAGTTATGGCTGCATGTTTGATTATTTTCTTTAATAAAATATTATTATTTAATTTATCTCTTTTAATAAAATGAAAACCAAGAAAAAAATTCCCAATGTAGTCTTTTTTCGGCCTGCCCTTGGCACGTTCAGAGGCTAACCCACTTCTCTCTCGTGCGGCAGTTCCACTCTGAAGGCTTATAAAAGAGTGTGGCCTTCAACAGTTCAGAAACACACAATTACACTTCCTTCCATTCCTCCATCGAAGGCTCTCCTCTTCCTACTTTCTCTTCCAATTTTTGAGCAATTAGTCAGAAAGGGTGTGTATTCCGATCGGTAACTGTGCATTTCCAATCGAATTTTCTCTTGGGTTGTTTTTAATCCTGGGGACGACGTTGGTAGTATTCCTGACATGCTTGCACCCTTGGGCAAAGCCACAAAACATCTTAAGGAGAGCGAGCTTTGCGACTCAGCCTATAACGAGCTTCTATTTTGCAGTTCCGTTCTTTGCTCGACCGTCGTGACTGACCGTTTGTTGTTTGTCCTGTTCGCCGTCAGAGGGTCTTGCCATTGACAACAATTTTAAGAACGATTTTATCATCACTAATACCGCTTACTAGTAACAACGACTTATGACACTGACCTCAACCATCCATTTCAGTTCGAAGGAGAAAACTTCAAAGCGGTGGAAGACAAAAGATGTTCATTCTTTCTTACCGTTAAGAAAGTTGCCGACACTTGTACAAAGATAAGCTGATCGTCTCCTCTATAAGAATTAACTGAACAACAGATAAAAAGAAGTTGCTGACTAGGAAGAGAAATTTTTCTATGTTAATGAACTTTATTTTAAATGGTTTGACTGATGATATGTATGACTACTACAGCAATCAATGAAGACGGCGAATGAGGTCTGAGATGCTCTGCAAAAGAAGTATGGCTGCATGTTTGAATTATTTTCTTTAATAAAAATATTATTATTTATTTATCTCTTTTAAAAATGAAAACCAAGAAAAAAATTCCCAGTAGTCTTTTTTCGGCCTGCCCTTGCAACGTTCAGAAGGCTACCCACTTCTCTCGTCGTGCGGACAGTTCCACTCTGAAGGCTTATAAAAAGTGTTGGCCTTCAAACAGTTCAGAAACACACAATTACACTTCCTTCCATTCCTCCATCGAAGGCCTCTCCTCTTCCTACTTTCTCTTCCAATTTTGAAGCAATTAGTCAGAAGGGTAGTGTATCCGATCGGTAAACTGTGCACTTTCCAACATATTCTCTGGGTTATCCTGGGTGTGACCGGCGTGGTAGTATTCCTGACACTGCTGCACCCCTTGGGCAAAGCCACAAAATACATCTTAAGGAAGCGAGCTTTGCGACCTCAGCCTATAACGGCTCTATTATTTGCATGTTCCGTTCTTCTCGACGCCGTGAACTGACCGTTTGTTGATTGTCCTGTTCGCCAGTCAGAGGTTTGCCATTGACACACAATTTTAAGACGATTCATATCATCACTATTACCCTTACTGAGTACACGACGTGTATGACATCTGACCTACAACCATACCATTTCAGTTCGAAGGAAGAAAAACTTCAAAGCGGTGTGGAGAAAAGAGTTTATCCTTTACTTACTGTTAAGAATAGTTGCCGACACTTGTACCAAAGATAAGCTGATCGTCTCTCTAGAAAATTAACTGAACACAGATAAAAGAGTTGCTGACTTAGGAAGAGAAAGATTTTCTATGTCACGAACCTTTATTTTAAATGGTTTGACTGATGATATGTAGTGACTACTACAAGCAGCAATGAAGACGGGCGATGAGGTCTGAGATGCTCTGCAAAAGAAAGTTATGCTGCTATGTTTGATTATTTTTCTTTAATAAAAATATTTATTATTATTTATCTCTTCTTATAAAATGAAAACAAGAAAAAAAAATTCCCAGTAGTCTTTTTCGGCCTGCATCCTTGAGCACGTTCAGAGGCTACCCACTTTCTCTCGTGCGGCAGTTCCACTCTGAAGGCTATAATAGAAGTGTGGCCTTCAACAGTTCAGAAACACACAAATTACACTTCTTCCATTCCTCCATCGAAGGCTCTCCTCTTCCTACTTTTCTCTTCCAATTTTTGAGCAATTAGTCAGAAAGGGTGTGTATTCCGATCGGTAACTGTGCGATTTCCAAATCGAAATTTTCTCTTTGGGTTGTTTTAATCCTCTGACCGCGGGGACGACGTCCCATAAGGTACTATTGCCTGACATGCTTGCACCCTGGGCAAAGCCAACAAAACATGTAGGAGAACCGAGCTTTGCGACTCGCATCGCTATAAACGTGGCTTTCTATTTGCAGGTCCGTTCTTGCTTCGAGATCCGTCGTTGACCATAACCGTTTGTCTGTTTGTACCTGTTCGCACGTCAGAGAGGTTCTGCCGATTGACTAACATTTTAAGACGATTTGACCTATTCAATCACTAATTACCTTCACTAGTAACAACGACGTTATACATCTGACCTCAAACCTTCCATTTCAAGTTCGAAAAAACTTCCAAGCGTGTAGTTCAAAAGTATGTTATTTCTTTGCTATCCGTTAAGAAGTTGCCGACACTTGTACCAAATAAAGCTGATCGTCTCTCTATGAAGAAATTAACTGAACATGACAGATAAAGAAGTTGCATGACTAGGAAGAGAATAAGTTTTCTATGTAAGAACTTTTTATTTAATGGTTTGACTGATG
>NC_052358.1:20888912-20901876 GCF_009727055.1 Benincasa hispida
AATTTTAAGACGATTATCTATCATCACTAATTACCCTTACAGTAACAACGACGTTATGACATCTGACCTCAACCATCCATTTCAGTTCGAAGGAGAAAAATTCAAGCGGTGGAAGCAAAAGATGTTATTCTTTCTTACCGTTAAGAAAGTTGCCGACACTTGTACCAAAGATAAGCTGATTCGTCTCTCTAGAAGAATTAACTGAACAACAGAATAAAAGAAGTTGCTGACTAGGAGAGAAAGATTTTCTATGTAAGAACTTTATTTTAAATGGTTTGACTGATGATATGTATGACTACTACAGCACAATGAAGACGGCAAATGAGGTCTGAGATGCTCTGCAAAAGAAGTATGGCTGCTGTTTGATTATTTTTCTTTAATAAAAATATTTATTATTTATTTATCTCTTTTAATAAATGAAAACCCAAGAAAAAATTTCCAGTAGTCTTTTCGGCCTGCCCTTGCACGTTCAGGAGGCTACCACTTCTCTCTCGTGCGCGGCAGTTCCACTCTGAAGGCTTATTAAAAGTGTGGCCTTCAAAGTTCAGAAACACACAATTACACTTCCTTCCATTCCTCCATCGAAGGCTCTCCTCTTCCTACTTTCTCTTCCAATTTTTGAGCAATTAGTCAGAAAGGGTGTGTATTCCGATCGGTAACTGTGCATTTCCAATCGAATTTTCTCTTTGGGTTGTTTTATCCTGGGACGAACGTGGTAGTATTCCTGACATGCTTGCACCCTTGGCAAAGCCACAAAAACATCTTAAGGAGAGCGAGCTTTGCGACTCAGCTATAACGAGCTTCTATTTTGCAGGTTCCGTTCTTTGCTCGACCGTCGTGACCTGACCGTTTGTTGTTGTTCCTGTTCGCCGTCAGAGGGTCTTGCCATTGACAACAATTTTAAGACGATTTCTATCATCACTAATTACCCTTACTAGTAACAACGACGTGTATGACATCTGACCTCAACCATCCATTTCAGTTTCGAAGGAGAAAACTTCAAGCGGTGGAAGCAAAAGATGTTATTCTTTCTTACCGTTAAGAAAGTTGCCGACACTTGTACCAAAGATAAGCTGATCGTTTCTCTAGAAGAATTAACTGAACAACAGATAAAAGAAGTTGCTGACTAGGAAGAGAAAGATTTTCTATGTAAGAACTTTATTTTAAATGGTTTGACTGATGATATGTATGACTACTACAGCACAATGAAGACGCGCGAATGAGGTCTGAGATGCTCTGCAAAAGAAGTATGGCTGCATGTTTTGATTATTTTTCTTTAATAAAAATATTATTATTTATTTATCTCTTTTAATAAATGAAAACCAAGAAAAAAATTCCAGTAGTCTTTTTCGGCCTGCCCTTGCACGTTCAGAGGCTACCCACTTCTCTCTCGTTGCGGCAGTTCCACTCTGAAGGCTTATAAAAAGTGTGGCCTTCAACAGTTCAGAAACACACAATTACACTTCCTTTCCATTCCTCCATCGAAGGCTCCTTTCTTCCTACTTTCTCTTCCAATTTTTGAGCAATTAGTCAGAAAAGGGTGTGTATTTTCGATCGTAACTGTGCATTTCCAATCGAATTTTCTCTTTGGGTTGTTTATCCTGGGGACGGACGTGGGTAGTATTCCTGACATGCTTGCACCCTTGGGCAAAAGCACCAAAACATCTTAAGGAGAGCGAGCTTTGCGACTCAGCGCTATAACGAGCTTCTATTTTGCAGGTTTCGTTCTTTGCTCGACCGTCGTGACCTGACCGTTTGTTGTTGTCCTGTTTCGCCGTCAGAGGGTCTTGCCACTTTGACAACAATTTTAAGACGATTTCTATCATCACTAATTACCCTTACTAGTAACAACGACGTTATGACATCTGACCTCAACCATCCATTTCAGTTCGAAGGAGAAAACTTCAAGCGGTGGAAGCAAAAGATGTTATTCTTTCTTACCGTTAAGAAAGTTGCCGACACTTGTACCAAAGATAAGCTGATCGTCTCTCTAGAAGAATTAACTGAACAACAGATAAAAGAAGTTGCTGACTAGGAAGAGAAAGATTTTCTATGTAAGAACTTTATTTTAAATGGTTTGACTGATGATATGTATGACTACTACAGCACAATGAAGACGGCGAATGAGGTCTAAGATGCTCTGCAAAAGAAGTATGACACCGAGAAGGCCAGGTCGAAGAAATATGTTGTCAGCCGTTATCTCAAGTTCTAGATGACGGATGAAAAATCTGTGGAGACCCAATCCCATGAACTCCAGAAGATAGCCCATGAGATAATTACTGAAGGTACGCCTCTAGACGAACAATTCTAAGTTGTTGTTATTATTGATAAACTGTCCCTTTTGTGAAGGATTTTAAAAACACTTTGAGGCATAAGACCAAGGAGTTCTCCTTGGAGAGACTTATCACCCAACTAAGGATTGAGGAGGAAGCTCGTAAGCAGGACCAGGGGGAAGAGGTGAACTTCGTACCTGGGAGATTCACCTCTATCATGGTAAAACCTGACCAAAAATCAAAGGGGACAAAGAGCAAATGTCAGAATTGTGGCTCCAGCAACCAGAACCAACAGAAAAAATAGAAACCCCTGTCAAGAGAAACGGTACAGTTCCTCTGCTTTAATTGTAATGAACCTGGACACATGACTAGGAACTGTAGGAACAGGCGTTGTCCTGCTAGTCAGATGAACCTGACAAAAGAACCGTTAGTATTCATGATCACAAAAGTAAATGTGATCGGTGGTTGTGAAGGGTGGTGGATAGACACTGGCGCTATGCGCCATGTCTGTCACGAGCTTAGTCTCTTTAAAACTTATACTAAAACTAAGGATAAGAATATTATGTTGGGGGATCACCATCCCATGAAAGTTACTGAAACCGACGAGGTGGAACTAAAGTTTACCTTCGGGAAGACCCTTACGTTGAAGGACGTCCTGCACAATCCAGAGATAAGAAAGAATTTGGTCTCAGGCTATCTCCTCAACAAAGCTGGGTTTACTCAAACTATAGGGGCAGACTTATATACCCTTACCAAAAATATGTATTCGTAGGGAAAGGGTATGCAACTGAGGGAATGCTCAAATTAAATTTAAACCTTAATAAAATGAAATCTTCTTTGTATATGTTGTGTTAATGAATGTTTTCCATGCTAGACTCTATCATGTGAATAAGAATTTAATTAATAATATGATTAGGCTGGAAATGATACCTAAGTTATCCACGAATGAATTTGATAAATATGAGTATTGTAGTCAGGCTAAAATTACTAAAACTCCGCATAAATTGTACTTAGGATTTCTGAGCCTCTAGATTTAATTCATTCTGATTTATGTGCATTTGATGACATCTTGACTAGGAACAGTAAAAGATATTTCATTACTTTTATTGATGACTGCTCTGATTTTACTTTTGTATATTTGTTGAAAAACAAAAGTGATGCTTTTGATGCCTTCAAATTATTTGTTTCTAAAGTAGATAATCAATTTAATAGAAAGGTTAAAAGTCTTTGTAGTGATAAGAGAACTGAGTACGACTCGAACAGTTTTAATGAGTTTTTTAACTCACATGGAATAATACACGAAAAGACCGCACCTTACTCTCCTAAAATGAACGGAAAAGCCGAAAGAAAAAATAGAACTTTAGCTGAGCTGATAATTGCTATTTTACTTAGTTCAGAAGTCGCGTTTTATTGGTGGGGTGAAATCATCCTTGCTGTGTGTTATGTCCTAAATAGAATCCCAAAGTCTGAAAACAAAACTTCATCTTATGAAATTCTCAAGAATAAGAAACCAAACTTGTCTTATTTTAGAAATGGGGTTGTCAAGTCTTTGTAAGGATTCTAGACCCAAAAAGGAAAAAGTTGGCTAGTAGAGCTTATAAGTGCTTCTTTATAGGTTATGCCTTAAATAGTAAAACCTATAGGTTCTATGATCTAGTAAACCAAGTGATCATTGAGTTAAACGATGCCGACTTCTTTGAGGATAGATTTCCTTCTAAATCAAGAAATAGTAGGGGCTTGGGATCTAGTGGTCTAACCCAATTAGAAATCCTACCTCTACAGAGGAAACATACCTAGAATCTTGAAGAAGAAAAAGAGCTAGAACCACCAAGGATTTCAGAGATGATTTCCTAACCTATAATGTAGAAGAAGATCCTAAAGATATAAAAATTTTCCCTGTCCTCAGTAGATGCCAACCTATGGCAAGAAGCCATAAATAATGAGATGGACTCACTTGAGTCAAATAGGACTTGGCACTTAGTAGATCTACCACCAGGTTGCAAGGAAATAGGGTGCAAATGGATCTTAAGGAAGAAACTTAGATCTGATGGAACTGCTGACAAGTTTAAAGCTAGGTTAGTGGAAAAGGGCTTTACACAAAGAGAAAACATAGATTTCTTTAACATCTTCCCCCTTGTCACTAGAATTACCTCAATCCATGTCCTGTTTTCTCTCGCTGCCCTTTATAACCTCGTAGTACATCAGATGGATGTAAAGACCGTTTTCCTAAACAGTGAACTTGAAGAAGAGATTTACATGGAACAACCTAAGGATTTTATAGTCCATGGTCAAGAAAATAAGATGTGTAAATTAGACAAATCTCTCTATGGACTAAAACAAGCTCCTAAGTAATGGCATAAAAAATTTGATGACCTTATCCTATCTAAAGGTTTCAAGGTTAATGAAAGTGACAAATACATCTACTATAAGTTTGAAAATAATCTTTGCACTATCTTGTGTCTATATATAGATGATTTGTTGATCTTTGGGTTGAACTTGCATGTCATAAATTATGTAAAATCAATATTAGGTGCAAACTTCGACATGAAAGCTTAGGAGAAGCTAGTGTAATCTTAGGCATAAAAATGAATAGGTCTGAAAAGAAAATTTCTTTGGATCAATCTCACTATATAGAAAAGATTCTAAAGAAATTACTTTAAATGTAAATCAGTCTGTACTCCTTATGACCCTAGTGTTAAGTTGTTCAAGAATACTATGATTGTGTTCATCAATCTGAGTATGTGAGCATCATAGGCAGTCTTAGATACGCTGCTAATCGCACTAGGCCTGACATAGCTTATGCTGTAGGATTACTTTATAGGTTTACAAGAAGACCTAGTGAAAAGCATTGGAATATTATAGAAAGGATAATTAGGTACTTGAAGAAAATCCAAAACCTAAGATTACATTATCAGAAGTTTCCCGCACCCTTAAAGGGTTCAACGATGCTGACTGGAACTCTCTTTCGGATGATTCAAAGGCTACAAGTGGCTATATCTTTAATATAGCAGGCGGAGCTGTCTCTTGGAAGTCCAAGAAACAAACTATTTTAGTCCAATCTACGATGGAGTCAAAAATGGTAGCACTAGCGACAGCTAGTGAAGAAGCAGGCTGGCTTAGAAGTCTGCTATCAGAGATTCTCTTATGAGAAAAGTTGATACCAATTATATTGATCCATTGCGATAGTACTGCAGCAATCGCAAAAGTTCATAATCGTTACTACAACGGAACGAGACGACAAATACGTCGTAAACATAATATCATTAGAGAGTTTCTCACTACTGGTGGAGTTAGAGTTGATCATATACGGACTGATGAAAATTTGGCAGATCATTTGACGAAAGGAGTGGCCAAAGAGAAGGTTTTCAAAACCTCAAAAAGGATGGGACTCATGCCTATAGAAAGATGAATCACTATGAGGAAAACCTAACCTGTAGACTAGAGAGCCCAAGAAACAGGTTTAAATAGGTAATAACAGATCACAAGTGATATATAATGAATCATGCTAAACCAAACATAGAGTTCTATTCCTATGACTTAGAGTTTGAGCATGATATCCTAAAGCATAAGAAAGGTTGAACTCAGTTCTTAATGAGATCTATACTTGATAACAAGTGGGGTACCTAGTTACAAGAGTACTCTTGATAGACTCACCTATGTCAATGTAGAAGTGGGGGCCGCTTCCTATGGAGTTTTTTAGGCAAATTCTCTAGAGCGTTCACTAAACCAGGATACACATGTTAGGCCTTAAAGCATGGACTTTTGAACCAAACCCTAATGACACTCTATGTGAGATGCTGTTAGAGATACAGTTTAAAACCAAGAGTTATTCTAGTATATTCTGAATCATCTACATTACGTAAAGGTTCAAGTCGTAAGACACCTTTGCTTATGCACAGAATTGTATAGACTGAAACTGCTCGATGAAAAACCATTTTTCCTCTTTTGTTTAAATTTTCAAGTGGATGATTGTTGGGTGAAATTTTATTTTTCAAAATAAGAGGGAACCAACCTTTGGTTGGAAAATCTCACATTGGAGAATTTTGAAAAGGAAGCCTCCCCTTTGTACTCCAACCTTGGGCTATGGGTTTGGGTTCTAAGGGGTACCCATGTTTTGGAGAGAGTGAGGAGATAGACAATGTGGGTTCGATGGATGTTCCACACGTGCGTCGTCTGTTCGTTCAGTCGGGCAGGAGAGGCGAGGCAGGCGCGTATGTGTGTGATTATNTCGTCTGTTCGTTCAGTCGGGCAGGAGAGGCGAGGCAGGCGCGTATGTGTGTGATTATTTTTCTTTAGTAAAAATATTATTATTTTATTATTATTTAGTTATCTCTTTTAATAAATGAAAACTAGGAAAAAAATTCCCAATCGTCTTCTGCGCGCGCGTCATCCGGTCACTTTTTCCGGCCCGCCCTCGCACGTTCAGAGGCAATTCCACTCTGAAGGCCTATAAAAGGCATGGCCTTCAAATAGTTCAAAAACACACAATTACACTTCCTTCCATTCTGCCATCAAAGGCTCTCCTCTACCTACTTTCTCTTTAATTTTTCGATTTCCAAGCAGTCAGTCAAAAAGAGTGTGTATTCCGGTCGGTAACGGTACATTTTCGATTGGATTTTCTTTTTGGGCTATTTTATCCTGCGGACGACGTGGCAGTATTTCTAACATGCTTGCACACTTTGGTAGAGCCACGAAACGTCTTAAAGAGAGCTAGCTCCGTAACTCAGCCTATAACGAGCTTCTGTTTTGCAGGTTCCGTTCTTTGCTCGACTGTCGTGACCTAACATTATCTTAGAGACGACATGGTTATCGTTGAACTGCTTGTACAAGGTGCAGAGCCACGAAACATCTTAAAGAGAGCTAGCTCCGTAACTCAGCCTATAACGAGCTTCTGTTTTGCAGGTTCCGTTCTTTGCTCGACTGTCGTGACCTAACCATTTGTTGCTATCCTATTCGTCGTCTGAGGGTCTTGCCGTTGACAACAGTTTTTTCTTTAAAAAAAAAAAAAAAGAAAAGAAAAAAGAACTTTTCACATGAATGGGACTTGTCAATTCCCAAAACAATTTTGGTACTTTTCACTTTTTTTAGGAAGCATAGAGAAGTTTCATTAAGATAATCCTTAATGAACTTTTTATTAGAAGTACACAATTAAATAAATAATGAAATTTGCAAGCTCCTTTCTGCAACTTCAAGGTGAAACTTAATATCTTTCAAAATATATAGAAATTGTTCGAATGATAAATGGATTAATTCAAAAATAATAATGATACAATAGAAGGGAAAATACTCAGGCATTTAGTGTGAGTAGGGAAGTAGAGGTTGCATTAAAAGAAACCTAAAAATAGAATACTTTGTTGAGAGTGGGATTTGAACCCACGCCCTTTCGGACCAGAACCTTAATCTGGCGCCTTAGACCAACTCGGCCATCTCAACACTTTGTTAATAAAATTCACCTAAATTTAATAATTTCTTTTATTTTGTCCATAAAATCAGTAGAAATTCTTAATCATAACTTTATTTATATATATTTATGTAAACAAGTCCCACTAAATTATAGGTTACAAAAACTTCGATCACCTAATTAAAAGTTTAAGCTGAAATTTGATATAACGAAAAAGTTTGTTGGTAAATTTTGATTTTTTTTCCTATATTTAATTTAATCCATTTAATTGCTCTGTTATAAGAGATTTTAAAAGTGAAAACTATGAGATGGTGAAAAAAATACTAAAAATATATTTTTTAAAAAAAAATCAAATTTTCAATTGGAGACACGTCAATAACAGAGTGTAAGTGAAAGAAGAACTATTATCTTTTCTCCCAAAATTATAATAGTCAAACTCAAATTACTGATATTTAAGGTCTCGTTTGGTAACCATTTAGTCTTTTATTTTTTTAAAAAAAATCAAGTCTAGGAATATTACTTTCACCTCCAAATTCTTCCTTAGTTATCTACTTTTTACCCAAATGGTTTGAAAAACTAAACCAAAATTTAAAAATTAAAAAAATAGTTTTTAAAAGGTTTTTTTTTTTTTTTTAATTTGGCTAAAAATTTAACCATTCTAAATTATTGTAAGAAATTGAGAGAAAATAAGCTTAATTTAAAAAAAAAAAAAAAAAAAAAAAAAAAAAACAAAAACAAAATGGCTATAAAATAAGACTTAAATTTATAGACATTTTTCATTATCGATATTTATTCGTAATTATAAAATACAATTTTCCTAGCTAGTATAATTTGAAATCTTGAGCATGTCAATGCTAGGCAATCAGATTGATATTTTTCAATAAGATTTAATAAGATTTGAGGAGTGTAAACAAATTTAACTGTAAAATTAAAGAGGGTGATCCACATTTTTCCTCACTAGTTCAATTGTAGATTCTACTGCGAGCAAACCGCTCATTATCTTGTGGAAAAAAAAAGTTTCTCAACTATAAACGCTATTATGTTATGGCTGTACAGATATTCACAGATGAGGTGGAAATTCTCCGTGGAAAAATTGCAGGATCGTGTTTTCGAAAATTTTCTCTGTTTTGTTTGTTTAAATAAACAATTAACTTGAAAGATTTAAGGAACCTTTTTAAATATAAAAATTATTTAAAAATATTTACATTTTATGACAAAAAGTTCTAAAAGTAAAGCACTTTTAGAATTTTTTGCTATAAAGTGGGAATATTTTTTTTATTTTTCTATTTATAAGAATTTCTCAAGATTTTTAAAGTTAAATAGTTAATTCACTAATCTTTTTCATATAATAATTACACATTGACAATTTGAATTTTAAAAAAAATACTTAAATTTTCTATCGTCTATCAAATTATTCATATATATAATCTAAGTTTGAATATTCAATTCAAACCTGTCATTATCTTAAAAAATTATAAATAACATATTTATATAATAATAATAATAATAATAACAACATTATAATAAATTTATAAATAAAAGAAAGTTGAACAAAGTAGGGGTAGATAATACATTCCTATCCTCGTTTAACTTGACCGTTTGTTTCGTGGGCATCCTAGATTTCATGGGGTGAACATCTAGATTAGCGTGTTTGTGTTTGCGGTATTGTGAGATGCCCCTACATCTGAAGATTCCTTGACATCCTAGGATGCCCGAGACAAAAATAGTATTTTAACCCTCATAGATTATACATATATATGTGAGTCTAGATATGTTAAACTCATAAGCTTCTGGTCTTTGGTTGTTAATTGGGTTAATTAATGGAAACGTATAATTGAATGCCAAAAATGTTAATTGATGAAAAAATAAACCCTATTAATTTTTCAGAATAAAAGATTTAAAGGAACGGACACCTAGATTAGCGTGTTTGTGTTTGTGATATTGTGAGATACCCCTACATTTGAAGATTCCTTGACATCCTAGAATGTCCGAACGGAGGGCATCTGGAGAGTTTTAGATACTCTCCTAAAACATGGGTTTTTCCAAATTCTCGAATTGAGGACATCTCCATTTTACTTTTTGTCCATCTTTTTATTATATATATATATATATATATATATTAATCTTCATTTGCATTATATAATTAAAATAAATATTATTAACCATGTATATCATATATTTTTAATTATATCATAATTCTTATTATTTCTTAGTAATACATTTCAAATTTAAATTTAGATTAATATTTATTTTATAAAAAATCTTAAATTAATATATATTATTTTGTTGAGAAAAATAACATATAAAAATAATATAAATTGTATTAATTTTAAAAGAAATTCAAATCGATAAAAACAAATATATTATATAAGTTCAAATTATATCAAATTAATTATAAAATAATAAATAATCGTAAAGGAATTCTTGGAACTTTATGTAAATTTAAGACATTCTCGAATAGAAATCTCACTAAACAAACACAGTTATCAAAATATTCTCAGATATCTGTAAAAATATTCGTACGAATCAACATGGTAATATAAAGATTCAACATGGTAATCTAAATATTCCAGATAACTATAATTCCTAATATATATAGTTTTGGGCATCTAAGATTCCAGTTATCTATATTTTCACCAAAAAAAAAAAAAAAAAACCTTATCATTTGTTTCACAAAAATCTAAGATTCTCAAGGAATGGATATTTGATGATTCCCATAGAGCATCTCGAGATTTTTGTTTACCCTCCTAAACTATGAGTTTTCTGGATTTCTATGTTGAGAACATCCACTTTTTTTTTCTTTTTTTTACCTTTCTAACCTTTTTCTTTCACACGTGTGCGCGCGCACACGATTGAAACAAATATGGTCAATTATGCATTTCACTTTCTTTGGTTATATTGTAATTGTTTTTATTTTTTAGAAGATATTCAAATTTAAATTTAGATTAATATTTATTTTATAAAAATCTTAAATTAATATATATTATTTTGTTGAGAAAGCTAACAAAACTATATTAATTTAAAAAGAAATATAAATGGATAAAAATAAATATATTACATAAGTTCAACTTATATTAAATTAATTATAAATTAATGAATAGTTGTGAAGGTTCTTTTCAAATATAAAAAAATGAACCAAAATATTTACACATAATAGCAAAATATCAATCTATCTGTGATAGACCACGATAGACTGTGATATTTTGCTATTATGTGTTAATATTTTTAGCAGTTTTATCATTTAAAATAATTTCCCTAGTTGTAAAGACATTCTTGAAAGTTGAAACATTAATATTCCCGAATAGAAATCCTACCATACAAACACAGTTATCCAAGCATTTTCACACATCCTCAAAAATATTCCTACAAAACAAACATGGTCATCTAAACATGCAAACATCTATAATTCCGGATATCTATAATTCCGAGCATCTAAATATTTCGGTTATCTACATTTCCAAAACACAAACGACTCCTCAGTGATTTTTTCTTTTCCACACCGTCCGCATTCCCCACTCAAACAGAAAAAATAGACAGACTTTCAATAAATGGAAGAAAAGAAGATGGGAAAAATAATAACATCCAATGTCCCCCTTCTCTATCATCGCCTCTTCGCCGCAACAATAATCAATGACTCAAAATTGTCTTCCACAAACGAGGGTAGTAGGTTTAGAGCAATCGGTCTGTTCTATGCAACAGAAGCGAAAAGTAGAGATGCATTTGTTCCTCCAAAACCAAAGGAATTCGATAAAGCTACTCGAATCGGTATCTGTCTAGACGAGGTTAAAGGCATGAAATTCTCATCAAATATGGGATCTGGTTCCTTGAGATTAAGTGAGGGTGGGGCTACACCCTGCAACAAAACAACAATGCAGAAGCCATTATTCATGATGCGAATGTCTCAAAAGGGTACAACCTTTGATTAGTTCATAGTTAAAACTTAAAGAGATAATCCAGAAACTCCTGCAATTGTAGAAGACCTCGAGGAAAATAACAGATAGAGAAACTAAAGTAAGCAATAAATTTAGGGCAATATAAACTTCATTGTTTGTAAAGTTGTCCTCCCTGTCCAGAAAGTGGAGGTAAAGAGACTTTTGTAACTTGGTCCATATGTTTGACATGAAATTATCCTTGGAGTTGGTTAGAAACTAAGGTAGTATGAGATGTCTTTGTCTCACATTCCAATGGGATGATCAATGTGGTACTTAAGTGACTTGGCTCTCAAGTATCTAATAAGGATATCAAAGTCGGTTGTTGACGTTCCAGAGTAGAGCTGGCAGAAAGTTCTGACCGAGTATGGCCGAGTGAAGTACCGCCGGAGGAGCCACAAGGACATTGGCTTTCCAAAGATGGGGTATTGCTAGGAACCAAAGTAGTATGGGATGTCTTAGTCTCACATTGGTTAGAAAGGGATGACCAATGAGGTACTTAAATAGCTTGGCCCTCCCACCCCAATAGCCAACTTTTGGGATATGGTTCTCCAAAGTGCTTAAATACATAACAAGGTTTTACCCCTAAAGTATTGATAACAATTAAATTTATCATAACCCATCAGCTTAAGTTTGTTTTGGTTAAAGCTTAAGCTCTTGTCATGTTAAGAGCCCCTTTACAAGAAGGGGATCCAGCTATCAAAAATGCTACCAATAGAATAATTTACAAAAAGTCTTCAAGATCAAAGTCTAGTGGACACAAATGTTAAAATATTGATATAATTAAAATTACCCTAACCCATTAAGTTAAGCTTATAGGCTGATTAGTGAGTTAACAAATTTCCTGATACCATTAGAACAGTCGTCATAATCTTCCAAAGGTCATTCGGTAACTTGTAAAATTGAAAGAGCTAATCTCGCTTACAGTGTGTATGGCTAAAACAGAGAAAATTGCCTCAACAGCACCAGCTGCTCCAAGAAGATGCCCAATTGCACCCTGAAATTCGATTTTCATTCATGTGTATAAATACGAAACATTTGCAAAAGACAAATTTGTACAAAGATGACAAATATATATTAGTTGTGTGCATATTGTGTACCCAGTATTGCCATCAAAAGATATAAAGGAAGAGGAACTTCTTTCCCAAGTACAGGATAAAGTGTAAGAATAATCAGCTTTCCCAGATTATGAAACATCAGATATATAATTAAGTAAAAAGAACAATATCTTTAGTTTTAGTCAAAATTCTATCATCAAAATATGGTAACAAATGCATTGTTTTATCCAAAAAAAAAAAAAGAAAAAAAAATGATTTTTTTTGGATATTTCATTCAATCAAAATAGTTTCTTATTAATATAT
>NC_052358.1:20901896-20903248 GCF_009727055.1 Benincasa hispida
TATATATATATATATATATATAAATAAAATATGTATTGTTTTAAGACAGACAAATGATCTGATTATACCATTGTCTCAAAAATGCATTAGGTTTTTCTTTTTTCCTTCAAAAAAATAGGTACAAAATACAAATTGGGTTGCATGGCTTCACGCCTCTGCCAACTATCATTGAAATGTCTCTTAAGTAAAGCCCCAATTTCTGTGGGTTTTTAATTATTTCAACACTTGAGTACATGGCTAATCTAGCAATTGGAACTGGAAGACGTTCAGAAAATATAATAGTAGACCAACAACTAAATGAAAAAATAACCCAAAATATGACATCTTTTTTCTTTCAAAATAAAAAACCATTAATCATAAATTACCTTTGTGGAGGAAAAAGCCAAAGCACCCGATAATGCATGGTTAGTGAATACAGATTTTATAGCGGTGGCTTCCACAGCATCGCCTAAATAAAACACCCGGAAAGATAAATCACATGTATGTGCATTTACACAACATTGGCACATTTCGATACTTGTAAAAATCACAACTACGCAACTTGTTGAAGATTGAAAACTTTACCCAAGGGTGTAGATGTAGCATGTGCATTTAGGTAATCCACTTGGCAGGGATGAAATCCAGACTGCACTTCATCAAAGTACGTATGTTATAAATTCATGTCACACCAAAGTGATCTTCTAGTTAATCATTGATTCGTTGCAAGAAAATTTTCACTGTAAATTTAGGCATCAAATCCAGGCTTATAATTGACTGTTTGCATTCAGTAAAGAGATCTTACGGTTGAACTCACTCATATATTCAGTTACGAGATTTATAAGATGCCATTTGAAGATTATATTTGTATTAAGCCAGAGAGTACTCTATAAGATATGCTACATTTTAATATAGGAAAGGGTGATAACATTAATTCCGGAAGGATTGTCAGGCATCAGATTGTGCTCTCCAATTGAGGTATCCAAGACTGTAAAGGATCAGAGAAAGACAGAGCATTGAAGCCAAAGAACTGCAGTGTCAAGAAAGGTGTTGAAATACGTTGAATTAGCCCTAAGGGCATTGTTGTAATTTTTGCTATATTTGCTAAATTAGGGTTTCACCTCATTCTATTTATATCTGAGGTTAGGTCTATTGTAAATATGACATTAAATAATAAGTCCTTTTCTACCGTGGTTTTTCTTCCCTGAATCAGGGTTTTCCACGTAAACTCCTTGTGTCATCTTCTTTTTTTCTATTTCAATATGGTATCAGAGCAAGGTGATGAAACCCTGGCCCCGATAGAAGAAACTCAGTCATCAAACTTGATAAGTGAAGGTACACTGACTAATGAGGCTGTGATTCAAGCAGCAGTTGAC
>NC_052358.1:20905383-21080194 GCF_009727055.1 Benincasa hispida
GATTTTCTGAATACATCGGGGAAGAATCATGCCATTCAATCTGGCTCCCAGGGCGACCATCTGTTGCTGGAGACTAACCAATTGTTGTTGGAGTCCCCATGAGATTCAGATATGGAATTTTTCTGTCTAAAAACCATGGGATTTTCTTCAATGGAATCACCCATTCGAAACTAGGGCTGAACTGGATATACATGAGAAGAAGCTGTCCACCATGTACTGTGAAGAAGCTACTGCTGGAAGTCCACCGGCGGCAAAGTTCGGCAACCCGTGATCGGTGCTGCTCCCAGACGGCTGTGATGGTGGGTAACGGACAGAAAGCTGGCGATCGGCTGCGAGGTTGAAGAAATCGCGCTGGTCTGACCTGACCCGGCAGCTGGAGCAAACCCATGACCGTTTGGTGCAGATCTGGTTCTGTGCGACGCCGAGGTACTGATCGCTGTAGATCGATCGCGTGCGCTGGCTGGGGAACGTGCGAGGCTGAGACGATTGCGTGTGAAGTCGAGGTTTGATCGGTTGTGACCCGTTCGCGTGCGCCGGCTGGAAAGCGTGACCTTTCTCGATGGTGTTCGGTTGGAACGGTGAGTCTGGAAGCTAATCGGCGCGCCGGCTGGAGCAAGCCCACCACTTGCTGTTCGGCTCACTAGCTGGATCTGTTCGGCTGAGCCACCTGGGATGATGGTTCGGAGATAGCATCAAGCATCTCTACCTTGTCTGGTAAACGGTGGTTTGTAACTTTCATCGATGACCATACCCGACTTACATGGGTATATCTCCTTGCTAATAAGTCTGAGGTTTTATCTACCTTCAAACAGTTCTATACCACTGTATTAACACAGTTCAACACAAAGATTGTCATTCTTCGAAGTGACAATGGTCGTGAGTTTGTCAACTACACCTTCCAGGAATTCCTAGTGTCAAAAGGGATCATCCATCAAAACTTGTGTACATATACTCCACAACAAAATGGGGTGGCTGAGCGGAAAAATCGCCATCTCATTGAAGTTGCTCGTTCTTTGATAATTCCAGCGTCTCTCCCTTCGTACCTGTGGGAAGATGCAGTTCTTACCGCAACTCATCTAATTAATAGAATGCCTTCACGAGTTCTAAAGTTTCAAATCTCTCTTGAGTGCTTCAAAGAGTCCTATCAGTCTACCCGTCTTATTCCTGAGGTTCCTCTTCGTGTGTTTGGGTGTACAGCCTTTGTTCATACTCATTGTCCACACCGGACTAAGTTTGCTCCACGAGCTAAAACATGTGTTTGTCGGGTATCCCCTTCATCAACGAGGCTATAAATGCTTTCATCCATCTTCCAAAAAATATTTTGTCACTATGGATGTCACGTTCCTTGAAGATAAACCGTTCTTTCCCGTTAGTCATCTTCAGGGGTAGACCACGAATGAAGAGACTAACAGTTCCACGTACTCCGTACCCATTAGTCTTGAACCTGAGCCTAGTCCTAATATTCCTGAACCTGAGCCTAGCCCCAATGTTCCTGGACCTAGTCTACCTAGTCTTGAACCTAACTCTACTCCTGTTGTTCCTAGTCTACCTAGTCTTAAACCTAATTCTGCTCCTATTGTTCCCGTGTCGGTTCTTCCTACTAGACAAGTGCCCTGGATAACATACTATAGGAGGAATCTCAAAAAGGAAATTCAGGAAACCTCTGGTGTTCCATCGGAAAGTGTCCAAGCGTCGGAACCAACTCAGGTTCAAGATCCCGTTGTTTCAAAGGAAAGTCTTGAAGAAAAGTTTGGGAACATAGAAAATGATGAAATGAGCTCAGAGAAGGTTGAAACTTCAGGAGGTAATGAGATGCTGAAAGATCCTCAAGAAGATGCAGAATTGTCTCAAAAGTCTGATACTGAAGAGGGACAGACGAAAACTGACAACTATGATACCACTTTGGATATGCCAATTGCTCTGAGAAAGGGAACCAGGTCATGTACAAAATACCCTTTGCATAGTTTTCTGACCTATAGTAACTTATCTCCTTGTTTTAAGGCTTTTACTACTCAGCTGGATGCTTCAGCAATACCTACCAGTGTACATGCGGCCATAGAAGTCCCCGAGTGGAAAGCAGCAGTAATGGAGGAAATGAGAGCTCTTGAGGCAAATAAGACTTGGGAGTCAGTAGCTCTTCCTAGAGGTCACAAAACAGTTAGTTGCAAATGGGTGTTCACAGTGAAGTATAAGTCTGACGGAACACTCGAGAGGTATAAAGCTAGGTTAGTTGCTAAAGGGTTCACTCAGACGTATGGGATTGATTATTCAGAAACTTTTTCCCCAGTGGCTAAGTTAAACACGATTTGTGTTCTTCTGTCTATCGCCGTGAATAAAGATTGACCCCTACATCAACTAGATGTAAAGAACGCATTCTTAAATGGTGAGTTGGAAGAGGAAGTTTATATGAGTCCACCTCCAGGTTTCGAAGCTAAGTTTGGGAATCATGTTTGCAAACTCAGGAAATCTTTATATGGGTTGAAGCAGTCTCCTAGGGCATGGTTTGACAGGTTCACCGTGTTTGTTAAGTCCTAAGGATTTGTTCAGGGGCATTCTGATCATACCTTGTTTACCAAAAAATCACCCTTAGGAAAGATTGCTGTGTTGGTAGTGTATGTTGATGACATCATCCTATCAGGAGATGACACGGCAGAAATTGCTAAGCTAAAACAAAGGATGGCAAGTGAATTTGAAATCAAGGATCTTGGTAGTTTAAGGTATTTTCTAGGGATGGAAGTGGCAAGATCAAAAGCAGGAATATCTGTATCTCAGCGAAAGTACACTCTGGACTGGTTAAAGGAAACAGGAATGACCGGATGCAAACCTATTGACACTCCTATTGAGGTCAATAGCAAACTGAAAAGTATTTCGAAAGAGTTCCTGTGAATAAGGAGAGGTATCAACGCTTAGTAGGAAAACTGATTTACTTGTCTCATACTAGACTCGACATCTCCTATGCTGTGAGTGTAGTAAGTCAGTTCATGCAGAGACCATATGAGGAGCACATGGAAGCTGTGACTCGAATTTTGAGATATCTAAAGTTCACCCCTGGGAAGGGCTTGGTGTTCAGGAAACATGACACACGAAGCATCGAGGCATATACTGACTCAGATTGGGTCGGATCTGTGACTGATAGAAGGTCAACCTCAGGGTATTGTACCTTTGTATGGGGAAATTTGGTAACTTGGCGGAGTAAAAAAGAGGGTGTAGTGGCCAGAAGTAGTGCTGAGGCAGAGTATAGAGCTATGAATCTGGGAGTGTGTGAAGAAATCTGGTTGCAGAAAGTTTTATCTGATCTTCACGAGAGTAGTCCGGGGCCCATGAAGCTGTATTGTGATAATAAGGCTGCCATCAGTATTGCGAATAATCCCGTGCAACATGATAGAACCAAACATGTGGAAACTGACAGGCACTTTATTAAAGAAAAGTTAGACCGCGGAGCTATTTGTATTCCCTATGTACCTTCAGTCCAACAGATTGCAGATGTTTTTACGAAAGGGTTATCGAGACAGACGTTTGAAGCTTGTATTAGCAAGTTGGGTCTTGCCGATATCTATGCCCCAACTTGAGGGGGAGTGTTGAATATGCCCTAAGGGCATTGTTGTAATTTTTGCTATATTTGCTAAATTGGGGTTTCACCTCATTCTATTTATATCAGAAGTTGGGTCTATTGTAAATATGATATTAAATAATAAGTCCTTTTCTACCGTGGTTTTTCTTCCCTGAATTAGGGTTTTCCACGTAAACTCCTTGTGTCATCTTCTTTTCTTCTATTTCAATAAAAGGCAAGGCTGGAAATTTGAATTCAGCAGAACAGCACTGATTTAGAAGCAGAACAGAAGAATGGATCTCCAGGAGCAGTTGAATAAAACATATTTCTACAGGAAGCAATGAAGATAGGATCTGGAAACTACATTGGGCAAATTCAGGAGATATTTCTTCAACTACCCATCTCTGAGAAGAACATCCTGATTACCATAACCTGCAAAGTAATCTGGAAAAGTAAAGGGCATAAAAAATCAATTTCTAAGTGTGGTCTCCATGCTACGGAGAAGTCAACAGTATTGACAGAATTCAGAAACCCACTCATACATCCAACTCTCTGTTAGCTTCTGTTTCCTATGCAGGGAAGACGATGAAACAGTAGATCATACTTTCTCAAACTGCTCAAAATTTTCACCCTTCAGTGGTATTTTTCTCATACTATGCTCTCGTTATTTGAACTCATCATCATCATTCAGTGAACCAGCGCTACAAAACCTCTTCTTTGAGATTTATGATTGGCAAGAGAAAGAACATTGCCAGAGGATTTCATAGACACTGATAACTATTGGGAGGTGGTGAATGTTTTATTGTCCAAATGGGGCTCTCTTTGAAAATAATATTGTTATTATCCTTTTTGGTTATTTATGCAAATTATGGAGCTTTTATGGAAGCTCCTAGTTAATGGAGAGGATCTCTTGGCCTGCCCCAATGGACGGTTGTTTCTCAAGTAAATAAATAAAATAGGAAAAGAGGTGTATGTAGACTAATATGAGATAAATTAGTTAAAAGCCATAGTTAATTCTTTAACCTGTTTTAAGGCACGTGTCATGGCTAGGGCTGCACCTCTTCCACTGGCGTGTGGCTGAGTAATGTGATGAGCATCACCTAGAGATCATCATTCTTTTTAAATCTATACAACGCTTAAAGACAATGCCCCTAGAAAAATCTACAAAATAGTCAGCAAAATCAGCGCATTTAAATTAAATGGAAGTATAAAACCTGAAGTCCCATAGCCTCGGACTTCTGCATAAATTCTAGCTCCACGCTTCAATGCATGATCAAGTTCCTATATAAGAAAAGGAGAACTAAACACTATAGCAAAGCTAATTCAATCAACAATAGAATAAAGAACTGAAAAACAAAAGTTGCGTCTCATTAAGCAGCATCCAACTTACCTCCAGCACCATGACGCCAGAACCTTCCCCTATACTGAGAATGTGGATAGCAAGGAGGGGGGGCAGAAGTGAGAATAAGAGAAGATAAAATGTAAAATAAAAATAAATGAAGCATGTACGCACACAAATCCATCTCGACCACAGTCAAAAGGGCGAGAAGCTTCCGGTGGAGCTGAATTGTACTTCGTAGACAAAGCCCTGGACCTGAAAATAACAAACTTAATAAAATATGATTAGAACTCGAATGTACAGTCACATTAAGTAAAACATAGTTTAGTCAAAAGGCATAATAATATTCAATACTTTTATCACCTGCAAAATCCGGCTATTGATAAAGCATCAATGCTGGACTCTGTGCCCCCAGCCACCATAACATCAGAATCTCCAAACTGAATCATCCGAACAGCATCACCAATAGAGTGTGCTCCAGTTGCACAAGCTGTCACTGCAGCATGGTTTGGACCCTATATGAACAAACTAGACAGCTATAATGAAAGATATCATTAAGAAGTTCCTTAAACCATTTTAAATAAAAGGCTCGATATATTAACATTGAGCAGACAGAAACGGAGAAATATATGAGCACCTGCTAATAACACTGACAATCTGATGTTGATATTGGTAAAATCTGGCCATGAAGCCGGCCTAAGTTTCCCCTTTGTGTTATAATATCTTGTACTTACTCTAAGCTAAATTGAACCAAGATATCTGATAGAACCTACTAGCAACTAAGTGATAGAACTCCAATAATTCTCAACAGAAGTCTTCATTGCTATTCAAAAAGTTATGCAAATACAGCAGACTTAACTCTCATTTTATCGTGAATGTTAACCTGCTAAGTAAAACAATTTCTAACAAGACAACCAACTAACAACCGAACAGCCAACAACAATTAACGTCTAAAAACTAACAATTAACAAAGTCAACTAAACTTACAAGTTTACCCCTAATCTCAGTGCACCAACATGTCAATCAGCTTCGTGGCTATTAAAGAATTGTGAATAGCCATAAAAAAGGACCTCTCCAATATTATCGGACATAATGCCATTGTGAATTTAAGTAGAGCATAAGTTTCATGAACCCTGATCAATCTCATACATAGCATAGAGAATTCTTAGTAATCTTAGAATCTATTTCTGCACCTGAAATCCATATTTCATGCTCACATGACCCGATGCCATGTTGATTAATATCCGCGGAATGAAAAATGGACTAAGACGACGTAGTTTCTGCAAAAAAAAGGGAAAATAAATCCATATTTAAGTTTATTCTTTCTGAAACCCAGTTACATTCTTCAACTTCGTATTCAAAACCCCCATGATGAGAGGGGCGAGAGATATGTTCTTTGTCCAGATATGAGGAGCAAAAAGCTCATAAGCTAACCTTATCACAAATTAGTTGTGCTGCATCTAGCACATCACTGATGCTTCCAATTCCACCACCAACAGAGACTCCCTGGCATTTTCAAGTTAAACATCGATATTTTCTTGAATAATCAAAAAAAATATGTTATGTCTGTCAATATAGAAAGAATCATACTGTCTTTTCCTTGTGTTCCTGCAAAGATGGCACCCAATTTGCATCTTTTAAAGCTTCATCAGCAGCACATAATGCATAGCCTATAAACCTTGAAATTGAACGATGCTCCTGATAATTCCAAAATCTGTAACACGATTATTGAAAATGGATTTTCCAATGCTGATATCTTTAATGCTTAGAAAACTGAGAGTATAATAAAGAACGATACGAGAAATTAGCAAGTACAGAGAAATGATCTAGAAGAAATCATCCTGCTACTCATATTTTAAAGGTCGTTAACAACCCCTACAACGCATGAAAAGAAAATGAAACTCCCACCTAAAGCCCAAAACTAACTTTATTACATCAACTCAACAAGACCTTTTTTATCCATCAGTGGATTTCAAAATTTGAAAAATAAACAATTTCATTAATATGAAATAAAGGAGTAAGACTCCAAACACCTAATGGTGAATTACAACAAAGATCTCTGATTGGAAATTAAAAAAGGCATGCTGTAATGAACAAAGGGTGTTTTGTTTTATAAATCAGTGGATTTACTTCATCCACAAGGAATCTCATTTTTTATACACCATAATCAATCACTTACATCAGTTGGATCTTAGAAGCAAAAATGATTGGTCACTATGATATATGATTGGTCACTATATTATGTATACAAGTCAACGTATGAGCACACTATGCTTCTGACCTCTCTCCAGATGCAACTGCCGGAACTTTGAGCAGTAGCTGGAGAAGTACCAATTACTATCAGAGATGTTCACAAAATCTATCTCAAGAATCTCTCTCAGAACTACACAGTTAGATGTTTTAAGAAACCTTCCTGCAGACTAGACCACTTCCATCAATCGTTCGCCCATAGTGAAGTAAGTAAATAATCTAACAAAATTCAAGCCATATAAAATGTACCAATCAAGGTAAAATATGTTCAAAGAGAAGCCAGAGGTCAGTAAGGAATATCCCCTTTGACCTTAGAATTAAGCCACAATTCTTCGTTAAATTCATCAGGCTCTGTTCCACAAGGGACCACTGCAGCTACTTTCGATGTCAATTGGTCATAAGTGAGCAACTGGGTTTCTGAATCAAAAGCATTCATTTGAAGATCTTCTGGGGACAATTTTCTAATCCCACATTCTCCATCTATAAGACGCTTCCAAGTAGATTTCACACCACAACCAAGTGGAGTAACCATTCCTAAACCTAATATGGAATGTCAAAAATGTAAGACATAGTAAAGATGTGCATATACATGAAGAAAGACTACAAATTACGATAGAAATATAAGGGAAATTTGAATTGTGCCACAAACTATTAGGAAATAGGTAAGAGCTGCAATCAACTCCATTTCAATTTCTAAAGAAATGGAACTGTTAATCAAGCTCGACTATAATGGAAGCTACAAATTTCCTTTGAATTTTTTTTATAAGAGTGCTTGGTGGATTCTAACTTGAATAAGAAAAGAATTACCAGTAACGACGACTCTTCGAGCATGAACAACAGGAGGAGGATCAAAAGATTCAGTCGCAGAAGAAGAAGAAGAAGAAACATGGCGGCCGAGACGGAAACGAGATTTGGCAAAGAAGCGACGGATAGAAGGAAATACCATGGCGGCTTAATTAACAACTTCTTCACAGTTCGACCATCGAACTTCCGAGGAATGAACTATGGGGACTGGCGGACAGCCAGTGCGCCACTTCAAAATTTTTATTTTTCTTTTGTTCTTTTCTCGGAAAATTACTCCTCCACTTTTGAGAAAGGGAAAATTATACTAATATTGTTGTTATCAAAAAGTATTTATAAAAATATTATTGTTTGAAAAATATTTATAAAAATATTGTATTTTTTTTTTTAATTGTCGAGTCTTCAAAATCCAATCAATTTAAGTCGAATTTTGAAGATTCGACCTCCATTCTTTCTTTTTTTTTAATTTTCCATTAATTCGACCTCTATTTTTTTATGTTTTTAATTTTACATTATGTTATTATTTAGTATATTACATTTTACATTTTTTTATTATTTTATTATTTTATTATTTTATATTTTTTAAAGCATCTTAACTTAACTCTAAAAAGAACAAATTAAAAAAATAATATTTCATAAAAATAATAAAGTATACATTAAAATATCTCATTTATATAAAAAATAATTACAAAAATCATTGTGTCCCACAAGGCGGACGTTATCGATTACGAGCTGGTTGTCGTCGTCGACTTCGAACTTGAGGTTGCTCTGATTTTTCTTAATGTTGCTCTAGTACCACTGTAGGAATTTCATAAAATAAATATTCATTACGCTCTCCACAACCCCGACCATGTCTATGCACGCATGAAGATGATGGACCTCTGAGTCATAATGTCCTGAACCAAATGTTTGCATCATCATCATCGGACTAACATAATCAATTTGGTTCTGCGTCTGCATCACAGGGGCAACTCTTCCACGTTGTGGCCAACCTCATCGAACTCATCCTCTTTCCAAACATGTCCTCTACGTCTAGGAGCTGGTGGAGGAACAATATGTATATCGTACATATAATGTATATCCTTCATATAGCTCTGGTTGTCACTGCATATAGTAAGAACCTGGTTCGGATCATTCGTAACATCATGGAGTCTACTGTTGTTCGATCTATATGAATTATAAAACAATTAGATAATATTTAAATTAAAAATAATTAGATAATATTCATTCATTTACCAGATGACCTATAATTGCTCTCGGACAAGTGACATAGTGCCTTGTGATATTATTATACCAATAAATGTTGTATTGAGTGACATCCCCGTTAAACTATTCAATAGAAACCCCCACTGCAATAAATCTTGCACGATAGTGCCATCACACTATCAAATGTGCAACTTTTTTGGACCAATCTCCAGTCAAGTCAATATCTTGCAGTAGGGGTTCAGTATTACAAGGCGATGAGACATCCGGGTGAAAACCAAATTGTCTCATCACTCTGTCAGGAAGATGCCACTCACCGATGTGAAAACATATAAGAGGACTTATTGTCCACCATATATTTTGACCATTCGTATAGAAATTGGGCAAAATGTGCATAATAATTTTGTAGGGCTCCCAAATAACCTGAAATACAAAATATTATATTGGAAAACAATAAAGACAAACACAGTAAAAATGTGTATAAAATAATCAATTTGGTTCAATGTTAATGTACCTAATCAGGTTGAAGCAGATCAAACATGTAGTTGTACTAATTGACTACATGTGTGGTTGTCCTAGTCACACAAAATTGGTCTCTCCATCTAAATTTTTAAATTAATAATTTAGATTATGAATTAACTAGATCAGTCATGTAAAAATTAAAATGAATTAAAATAACATACCGAGAATCGTAGGCTCATCCAGCTAATTGAGCGTCATTTACATGATGTAGTTGTGGAGCTATTGTGGGAAATCACTCCCAAGCCAATAGTTGCAAAGGTATGAGAGGCCCAACTATCTCACGAACTTTAAATCTTGTTGCTTTGCACAATTGTCTATATAACCATGCCAAACATGCTCCACCCCACGAATATCGTCCCGCATCATAGAGGTTAGCTAATAGTGGCAGGAACATCAAGTGAACAAAATGACTTTTTGTCGGAAAACAGACTTCCACCCATCATTTGTAGCATATATGCCCGCACATATCTTATGACGATTTCCTCATCTACATCATCTGCGAGCTCACAAAACTGTGTCCCTAACCATATCAAACTTAACCTCGATCTTTTAATCTTGTTGGCAGGTGGGGTCACACCGAGGTACAGTTGACAAACTTGTGACCAATCATCATATATCACTCCGGTGACCGGCTCACCGTCAACAGATAACCTCAAGAACTCGTCTGCATCTTCTCTTCTTTTCTCGAAATAATTTACGCACTTGAAGAATGTTATTTGAGCAAAAGCATTTATCGGCAACATTTGAGCTCCTTTGAGGATGCCATTTATGCACTCTGATATATTTTTTGTCATCCACACATATCTGAACCCTCCATCATGTGCTTGAGTCCATTGCTCTATACCAATGTTGTCAAAAAAACTTAGACAGCTTCGATTTATTCCTTTGATATCTTCAATTACTTTATTAAACTTCCGAATTTGAAACTGACACCCGACATGATAAACATAATTTTTCAATGTATTGAATTTGTACTTTTTATTAAAGTTGTCGACGATATGTTGTAAGCAGAAACAATGATGACATTTTGGTCCCGTCCAACCATTTGCAGGATTGTTCACTGCTGTGATTGCATGTCGATCTGAAATTAAACACACCTTTTCGTGTGTTACAATTTCTCTCAAGTGTTTCAGGAACCATCCTCATGATTTTGCAGACTTTTCATCTGCAACGATAAATGCAAGTGGAAGAAGATGCCCATTCGAAGCAACTGATGTAGCAATCAGTAATTTTTCTCGATATTTGCCATACAAGTGGGTACCATCTATCTGAATTATCGGCCGACATTATTAAAAGCTTCTATACAAGGACCAAATGCCCAAAATACAGAAGTTAGGATAACATGGCCTTCAATAAACATTTCTTTCACTATCCACGTTATGGGATTGGTCTGCTTAACTATATACACCCACCTGGATAATAATTTGTAAGATTCATCCCAATCATCGAAGACTTTGGCCAACGCTTTTTTTCCCCTCTCACACCTTATGGTAAGGAACATGATATCCAAACTTTGATTTGATGTCGGACTACAGTTGTGCCACGCTGATAGATGGTTTTTCTCTTACGACATCACAGAACTCTAATGCAATCATTGATGAATCCAACTGCACATAACTTTGACTCAGTTCTGAATAAAAACATGTATGTTGCTCATCATACTTAGTAATCTCGAACAAGCCATGCGATTTTTTCTTTATTGCACGAAGTCTCCATTTGCAACATTCTTCCCACTTCTTACACCGAATTGCCCCAATCGTTGGTGTTGATTCCACAACCTCATATGGTGCGTGACATTTAATAGGAAAATATTTGACTGCGTGTTGTAGCATTTATTTGTCTTGACAAATTATCCCTTTATACAACTGAATATTGTCAATGTCCACACGGGCTACAATTGGGTTATGTTCTCGAATGTTATCTAGTACATTCATATCCAAATCGTTGAATGTATTTGAAAGTAACTCATATTCACAACCATCGAAATCCAACTCTTCAAATTCATCGTTCATTTCTGTTATGAAATCTTTATACTGATTGTTAGCTGTCATATCTTCATTATCACATAGCGATGCAACTGACTCCGGATCATCAATACATTGAGTTGGATCTTCAAACTGACTAAATGGTGCATTCAAATTTATATCCAACCCTATCCTATTTACATTTACATACAAGTGCACTAAATTCGGGGGTGACATCGCGATTGAGAACATCAAGTTCATAGCTTGTATATTTGGAATAGGGAATGGCATAAACATCCTAATGGTTCCAGATTAGGATATTTATATATTATTTCTAACTGATTTGTTCCCATATCTACACTAAGTGACATCCCAACCATTTTAATGAATTGTTCAAATACAATTCCACTGTTCATATTTATGCTAAAACCTCCACTCGGTGGTTGGTCATAGTCAAATCCATCAATACCATCAATCATATTACCATTCGTAAACCACATAAATCTCAAACATTTGTCCACCATTTTCTAAAAAAAAAAAAAAAGAAGACTAACAATACATTACTAATTGTTCTACTAATTATCAAACTTAAACAAAAACAAATCACAATAAAAAATAACAATAAGAAATATATTTAAAAAATCACAATAAAAATCACAATAAGTTAAACTTTTTAAAACTATTTTTAAACATAACAATAAATTAAAATTTTTATAACTATTTTTAAATATAACAATAAACTAAACTTTTTATAACTATTTTTAAACATAACAGTAAAACTTTTTAAAACTATTTTTAAACAAAAAAATAAATTAAACCTTTTCAAACTATTTTTAGACATAACAATAAATTAAAATTTTTAAAACTATAGCCAAATTATTTTTTTCAAAGTTAATACTAAAAAAATCAAATATCTACAAAAACTCATAATAATTTTGTATTAAACTAAAAATATTAAAGTTATTAAACTATAAACATCAACTTTAAACATAACAATAAGGTAAACTTTTTAAAACTATTTTTTCAAAGTTAATACTAAAAAAATCAAATATCATGAGAAATATTTTGAAAAAAATCACAATAATTTTGTATTAAACTAAAAATATTAAGTATGAAAATTAACTTTTCAAACATAACAATAAATTAAAATTTCTAAAACTATTTTTTCAAAGTTAATACTAAAAAAAGCAAACATCATAAGAAATATATTAAAAAAAACCACAATAATTTTGTATTAAACTAAAAATACTAAAGCTTTTAAACTATAAACATCAACTTTTTAAACATAACAATAAACTAAGCTTTTTGACACTATAAACACTAAAGTTAATACTAAATAAATCAAATAACATAAAAAATTTATTAAACAAATCACAATAATTTTGTATTAAATTATAAATACTAAAGTTTTTAAACTATAAACATCGACTTTTTAAACATAACAATAAACTAAACTTTTTAAACTATAAACATCAAAGTTAAATAAAAATAAACAATAAAGTAGTTTTTTATTAAAAAAACAAAATACTAAACTTGTTAACTAAAAAAAAATACTAAAATATAGAATATAATTTTAAAAAAAGATAAATAAATAAAATTATTTCTTGATCTTCAATTAAAAAATTAACAATATCATGGTAGACATCAATATAAGGAATAAAAATTATCTATTGAGCATAAACAAATATTAAAAACAAAAAACTACTAATAAATAAAAGTTAAAGTTCAACTCACAAATTCAACGGTAGTTCTTTTTTTCTCTTCAAAGTGACAACATTCACCCTTTTTTCTTGTTATTTGTTTTCCGACAACAACTACAAAAAATAAAATAATATTATAATCTATAAAAAATAATAATAACAAAAATAAAATTTATAATTATTCTTAAAAAATAAAATTCTAGTAGAGTAACAAACCAGTATAGTTTGTGATCAAGGAAGAAGTATGGGAACAATTTGTATCAAACGAACTAGAAGAAGAGAAATAGAAATGGAAAGTAGTGAGGTAAAAAATGGGAAGAGAGGGATTTAGTTTCTTATCCTGGAGGAGGAAGAAGGTATAGGATTTCGAAAATGTGAGGATGGCAAAGGCAAAGAGATTTCGAAAATGTAAGCTGAGAAAATGTGATCTGAGAATGGAAGGGGTAAGGGAGCTGTTTAAAAACTCATAGGTTGAGTGTTGAACACTTGACCCACGAGAAAATTTAATAAGTTGGTTGGGAGGCACGGGTTGAAAATTAAACTTGCCTAGATTCTTGGTCAACAGTGGGAGCGGTGGATGGGACGGGACATTAAACGTTTGTCGAGGGTTGAACTTTCTACCTATGAAGGTCGAATGTTCAGCACTCGACAACTCTCCAAGCACAGGTGGACCATGTCGAGTTCTCAACCTTCGACATCTACCATCATCAAGTTCTCAACCTTCGATATCTACCATCGTCGAGTTCCCAACCTTCGACATCTACCATTGTCAAGTTCCCAACCTTCGACAAATACCATTGTCGAGTTCTCAACCTTCGACAAATGTCTCAAAAATAAAAAACTACTACAAATCTCTAATTAGTTTTAAAACAACTGTATTTCCCGAAAAAGTTTTCAAATCTACAATATTGAAATAAAAAAGTTTTCAAATCTACAATATTGAAATAAAAGGTCCTTTGAGAAATACGTATTTTGCCTGTTTGGAAAGGAAATTGATAGAAAGAAGTGATTATATATATATATATTCTAATTTAAAATAATAATAATAAATTTCTTCTTAAAAATTTGGCTAAATAATACAAAATATTGTTAAACCTTGTACTTTGTGTAAAAAATACTCTTATAAATTACAAAATACTACCTGCCATTAGTTTTGGATGAAAACCATTTGTGTTTTATGTCAAAAGTAAATTTTCAAAAGCTTTAAAAATACCAAACTTAAAAAAAAAAAAAAAAAAAAAAATCAAAAACACCCTTTCATATGAGAAACCGACGATAATACCATCTTCTTTCCTATTTCTCTCTTTTTTCTCCCTCTCTTCTTCAATACCCTCATACTCTCCTCTTTGTTAACTGTTTAACATTTGTTTATCTAAAATAAAAAGTAAAAATAAAAATAAAAATGCACAATTCAATCAAGGTATATAGACAATAATAAAAAGAAAGAGAATAGGGGAAACATCAAGTGATTTTTAATAGTTAAATGTTTTAGCATATCCAATATTAACAAACAAATACATTTTTTTATTTGACTATTTATTGTTTTGGTATGTTTTAAGGAGGGATTTTGATTTTGAAATTTTGTGAATCGTTTTGGTATGTTTTAAGGGGTAAAATTGAAATTAAAGTATAGTTTTTAAAAATATTTATGAAAATGTGGCACTTTAAAAAATATTTAGAAAAATATTATAGTTTTCTAATAATTACATTATCTTTTCTCTTTCTCCCAATTTCTAATAATCTTCACTCATGACTAGGGATGTCCATTTACCCCGTGGGGCCCTCCCAAACGAGGCAGAGAATCCCCGATTAGACAAAGAATGGAGGAGGGAGCGGGGATGATCTTTTCACAGTTGGCTAAACGGGGATGGAGATGGGTATTATATTCTCCGTCCTCGTCTCCGACCCTGTCCATAATAATAGTAATAATAATAATAGTAATAATAATTAATATATAATAATAATAATAATAATAATTAATAATATAGTAATAATAATAATAGTAATAATAATAATAATAATAATAATAATATTATATTATTTATTATTATTATTATTATTTTATCTATATTTTTTACAAAAATTGTGGTAAAAAAGTTAGTTATTTTCTAATTTTCATTTAAACGTTTTCGTACTTTAATGCATTTCTAAATTGTTTTAACATTTAAGACTTTCTACCTTAAACAATAAATGTTGTAGTATTTAAATGGAAAGCTTGACTATGATATTGTAACATTTAAATTTTAACTTTTAGAAATTATAGAATTAAATTATATTTTTACATATATAATAGTATTATTTTTTATATTTTTTCTTTGAATGAAAAATTTATTGAAAATAACTCATTTAATTATATATAATTTTATTTGGTTGAGAAAACAAAATTTTCTAAAAATGAACATATTAAAAAAACAAACGAAAAAATTTTCCTAAGGGAAACCCGATCCCCGCAAATTCCCCCCGCGAAATTTTGCTCGCAGGGACGAGAAATGAAATAGGGGGTGGGGATCTCAACTCATGACTCACATTTTTCTCTCTTTCTTCTTTACCTTTCCCTTTCCCTTTTCCTTTCTATCCTCTCTCAATATTTCTTCTTCTTTATTCCACTGATTCAGGCTATGAATTACATGTTTTAAAGCACTTTTCAAGTACTTTTTATTAATAAAAATAAATTATCTTATAAGTTTGTCTTCAATATCAACCTATCCCACAAAGTTTAGCTCCTAAAGGTTTAATTGTCTTTAATTATGATATTTGCTGATTTAGATTTAATTTGGTGAACTTTGGCCGTTTTGGGCGGTTTTTGCTAAAATTTGACCTGATGCACTGGCAATAGTCTGATGTGACTGTAGTACAGAGCCCTAAAATTTCAGATTTCGTCTCAGTCAAGTTTAACCTCGATTTTCTCAAGATTATCAGTTGATCAGTTTTGATTCTGCTTGGAAATCGCTCAGATCTTAAATCTCGGTCTTCCCCAACCATTAGAGGGCCTATAAAAAGGGATGGAAACCCTCAAATTGAAAGTCAACTACTCCTGGCCGAACCCATATCCCTCCATCAACGCTCTACCATTTTTCCATCAGCCATTTGGGCTTCATCTTCATGTTTCAAGTTAGGTCCTTATGAACGGAAGTTCCTCTAAGGTAGTTTGGCTCTAAGGATTCTCGTCCCACGGAAGTGAGTACCGAGAAGTAGTCTTCACTCTTGGAAAATGGAATATTGACCTAGGGAAAGGCTTGAACCTCGAAGTTATCCTTAAGCTCATTAGAAGTAGCATCCATCTTTATTTTCTTTGCTTTCCATTAATATTGTGTAGTCATTTATCTATCTTTTTTCTAATCAAACCATTGTAGCAATGATTTTTTTATATAATAAAGGATTTTATTTTGTCAATCATCATGAGCTAAATTTTCCCTAAGGGTTCAGATGTGAATACCTTAGGGTTTTTACAGCTTAAAATTGTTGCGCTCGCATAACTTTATTGCTAATACATTCTCTTTGTTGATTATCAGCGAAGGTTTTGGTAAATTAACTTGATCAATTAATTTAACAAATTAGTAAAGCTCTAATACTGAGAAGGCTAAGGTGTAATGGATCTCACAAAGGGATATGGGACCACAAACCTAGGAATAAGAGGTCCATGTCACCTTAGGAATAAGGGATACCACATGGCTATTGGTGTTGACAATCAACACTGAGGAAGCAATTAGGATTTTAAGCACTCTAACTACATTATTTTAGATTACACGCATGCAAGTCCATATATTCTAGAATTAAGGGTTTCAGAGAATACCTTTCTTGAGAGAACTCTTTCTCTCTATATTTTTCAAATTGCATGAACCATTTTCATGTAATAAAAATTTCTTTTTATAAAACAATTGCATGCAATTAGATTGCATCTTAACTTGATACCAAAACCTCAACAAGAAAGTGGAATTGAAGGTATCCCAAATAGTGGAGAAAATAGGAGAAGCCCTCTCAACCTATTTTTTTCATTTTTAATTTAGAAGTTTCACAAAATTTCTCATAAAATGAAAATCAAATGCTATATTTGAATTTTAATTTTAAAATTGAAATTCACAAATTCAAATTAAAATTTAAATAATGAATCACTTAATTTAATTTAATATCAAATATTAAATTAACAAACCACTAGTTCTACAATCATAGATCCCTATTCATGTATGTGACATCTAAATATTTTTCAACTCTCCAATTTTGTTTAATTCAATAATGAAACGTTTAGTTATATCTTATATAATTAATAAGTCCCTTAATTCGAATTTGAATATTTAAAATTCTCTCATCACACCATTCTAAGGTTTAGTCCATTTATAAGCTAGTAGGGAGACCTCATGGACCTATAGATCATGGGCTCCAATGATCCGAGATTAACCGACTAAATTCTTTAACCCAATTAACCAACATTCGTTAACTATCGGGTCACTCCACTAAAGCTCAGTAGTTGCACTCTCCTCACTATAAATATACTTCTGTCCACTCAATATAACTATAATCAGTAAGTTAACCCTTCACAGGTTGTTCGTAACGGTTGGGTCAAAAGTTGTTTTGCCCTCGAGATTACATCTTGTGCCTTAAGCCCCACTAATTCTCTAATGAACAATTAGTTTTTTTTATCCAATCACCAAACCGAGTCCCTTTCGAGCCAATGAGAAGGTGGGCCCTTTGTTCAAAACTCAGAGTCAGCATTTAAGAAAACAACCTTTTTACTATCCCTAAAAGCAGGTAGGAGTGAATTTCGTCTTGCACTCTATATCCCTACCTACCCAGTCTTTCCCTTAAAATGGGGGGCTTATTGAACCGACGGTGATGAGTCAACCCTCACCCCATGAAAATCTAAGGATAATCCCGAATAAATAAGAGTTCATAGTTAGCTCAGGATTAAGGTCAAGTTACTTAGGTCATCACTTCGAAATAGTCAGTCTTAAACAATATACAAGGTTATAAAGTAAGAGTGACTTATTTATTGGCCCAGTATTATACAAACTTTTTGTACAAGATGCCCTCACTCGTATGTCTCCACGTGAATAATTCAGGATCACATCATTTGTAGCGTTTTACAACAATTATAACAACTACAAAGTGAGTTGCATTCAATAATGTCTCCAGGATAAGGTACCTAGCCTTATCTGTATACTATAGACCGTTTTGGATATCTACTCAAACTTGATCTACTCTTATGTCTCCACATAAAGTCTAAATACTCATTACAACCATGTTGATCAAAATGCAAAAGTTTCATGACTTGACCAGTCACTCGTCCTCTTATTAGAAGATCATCTCACCCTGTGGCTGACATTCCATTCCCCTTAGTCGTAGGTGCTCATTTGATTTTGATTTGAATGGGTCGGATCTCCCGAGGCGAGTAATAGCCATGAATCTTAATTTATTGGATTTAGGTTCTTTCTAAAATGAAATGAGCAATTCATGCATTCAATAACAACTTTATTGTAGACCTCAATAACATCTTTGTTGATAACAGAATAAGTTTGTTATTTACAAACCACAAGTTTTAGGACATAAAACCCAATAAGGGAAAGGGGAAAAACTTAAATTAATCTAGGATTCAGCAACTCGCGGGAGCACTAAGTAGTAGTTGCTTAGACATGTAAAGGTACTGGACACCAGGCTAAATAGGTGTAGCTTTCTGCCCATGCATACTTATTGTCTGGGTGTGATGATGCAGTATCACTTTTTGCTATAGAATCTGAAAGATTGAAGCGTTGTTAACCCTGTTCGATCATCATGACTTATCGTTTTATTTAAATTTCTGTTTATTTACACTCTAAAATTTCTCTTGATGCCTTCAATTTCATTAGTCACATTTCCAAACAAAGTCAGTTACTATTAATCCTACAAGTTCGATACTTGAAATACTTCGAGATTATTACTCCTTCAATTGTGTATGCTTGCACATGGACCTTGCCTAATTGGAATATATTGCCTACCATACATTGGGCCGATCAAGTTTTTGGCGCCGTTGTCGAGGACTAAAAGAATTTTATTTTGTTTATGATTGTGTTACTTAATGCAACCACATTAGTTCTATCTCCAAGAAACATCTAACTTTTTGTTACTTCATGTATTGCAGTAGAAAGCTGGTGCATGAGAAGAGGGTTTTGCCTTTTTTTAGTCAAATTCTGAGATAGAAAGAACCTTCCGCCACAGGAGATAAGAATAAAGGCGAAAACACCATAAGCAGAAGGAGTTGAGCGCACAACAGACCTTGGAAGCAACTGCATTTGTGCGACCTGTTCCAATGAATCCTCTTGGAGATGATCCCACTAACCTCCCCAGAGATAGGGTGTAGCAAAATGGAGATCAACAACTGCCAATCCAATCTGCTGCACAACAACAAAATCCCATCTACATAGTAGATGATAAGGATAGAGCCATCAGGGATTCTGCAGCTCTTGCATTCCAAACCTTAGACATGGGCATTTTAGATCAACCAACTGATGCACCCACATTTGAAATGAAGCCATTAATGCTTCAAATGCTAAACTCATTTGGACAATTCGCTGGGCTACTTAACAAGGATCCTCATAAGCATTTAAAACACTTTATAAGAATCTGCCGTTCATTTAAAGTTAATGGTGTGTCTAAAGAAACATTAAGACTTAAATTTTTTCCTTATTCCTCGTAGGGAGATGTGGAGGTGTGGTTCGACTCATTGCCCCTAAATTATTTTACCATATAGGACAACTTTATGGACAAATTCTTGGGAAAATATTTCCCACCAAACAAAACACATAAAGTACAAAGGAGACATCATAACATATAGGCAGTCTTCTACCGAATCAGTAGACGAGGCGTGGATTAGATTCCAAAATTGGTCAGAAATGCCCACATCATGGACTCTCATCCTGTATTTTGATGGGGCAATTTTATAATGGGTTGAATCAAGCTTCTAAAACAATGGTTAATGCATCTGCAGAAGGATCTCTATTAAAGAAGTATGTAAATGAAGCCTAGGAAATTATGGATATGACAGTAAACAACAATCAAAATTAGGGCGAAGGGGAACACATTTCAATTACAAAGATAGTTTTTGAGATACAAGAAGTGGATACACTAGGTACTATGAGTCTAACAATTGATAGCAATAGGAAACATGATTCAAAATTTGATGATAGGGCCACAATAAGTGGCCGCTGTCTAAGCTGAACCTCAAACTTGTTAATTTTGCACTACTAACCGCTTAACTAGTGACTGTATGCATATCCCTAATTCAGTATGCTATATAGGTTACCAGAAGGCACAAAAGCATTGGGACCCATATTCTAACACCTATAACCTAGAATGGAGGTCACACCCAAAATTTGTATGGACAAAACCAAGCAACAGTTTGACTACCCTTCAGTAGCTGACAAGGATAACCCTACTAGGATTCCCACAAGTGTGGCAATAGCAATAGCAGTGAGCACAACCATCAGTACCACCTCTTAAGAAAATCCCTACGATTGTAGAATTCCTAAAGGAATACATGGCAAGAAATGATGCAACTCTTCGTAACTTGGAGATGCAAATGGGACAACTAGTGTAAGAAATTCAGAGTAAACCATTGGGGGCTCTATTAAGTTGTACAGAAACTTCCAAGTCAAATGGAATTGGGCAATGCAAGGCTGTCACTTTAAGAAGTGGGTTGGAATATGAAGGGCCAAAGATACTAGAAAAGCACAAACAGAGTTGAGAGGAAAGATCAACTAATGTTAAATCTAAGGAGGACTAATCCCAGTAATAGAAGATAAGATGAAAACTAAGAAAAGTAAAAAGAAAGATGATGGTGAAACAACTATGGCGAAAAAAGAGAAAAATGCAGTCCCAATATATATTCCGCTAATACATTTTCCTCATAGATTGCAAAAAGCAAACCAAGATGGGCAATTCAAGAAGTTCTTGGATATTCTAAAGCAATTTCACATCAATATTCCCTTAGTTGAGGCATCAGAAGAAATGCCAAACTATGTGAAATCTCTAAAAGATATCATGTCCAAAAAGCGTAAGCTGCTAGAGTATGAAACTGTTATGATGACAGAATGTTGTAGCGCAATGATCAACAACAAGTTTCCTTCGAAATTGAAAGACCCGATAAGATTCACTATCCCATGTTCCATTGGAGGACAGAGTTTGGGGAAAGTAGTGTGCGATCTAGAAGTTAGCATTAATTTTATGTGATACTCAATATTCGCGCAGCTCGGGATGAAGAAGTATAGTCGACAACGGTTACGCTTCAGTTGACCGACAGGTCCACAACTAAACCAATTGGAAAAATTGAAGATGTTTTGGTAAAGATTGTTGAATGTGTATTTCTTACAGATTTCATAATATTGGACTGTGAGGTAGACAAAGAAGTACGTATAATCCTTGGCCACTCGTTCCTGGTAATAAGATGTACACAGATTGATGTATGGAGAATCATTTCAAATCTGTCTGCAAAATTTGGATAAGTGCTAAATTGTTGTGAAGAAACTAACCTGGTGCTCAATCGGAAAAACGTCACTTTATGGTGGCAGAAGAAGTCATCCTGGGTCACAAAATATCCAAACGACGACTTGAAGTGGACAATAAAGTAGAGCTTATCTCTAACCCCCCCCCCCCCAATAGTGAAAGATGTGAAAACCTTCCTAGGGCATGCTGGTTTTTACAGAAGATTCATAAAAAACTTCTCGATGATTTCAAGGCCCCTGTGTAGACTGTTGAAGACTGATAGGCCTTTTGCATTTTATTAAGAATGTGAAGAGGCGTTTGAGAAACTGAAAGAAGCATTTACCACCACTCCTATCATGACAGAACCAGATTGGTTTTTACCATTCGAGTTGATGTGTGATGCAATAAATTATGCGATTGGGGTGGTGTTGGCACAAAAAAAGGGCAGAATCATTCACCTAATATATTATGCAAGCAAAATAATGAATGAGGCATAGGAGAATTACACTACCATAAAAAAGGAGTTGTTAACAGTAGTCTTTGGCTTTGAGAAATTTAGGCCCTATTTGCTAGGGACAAAAGTGATTGTCCACACCGATCATTTGGAATTAAAATATCTCCTTATAAAAAAGGATGCAAAACCTTGATTAATAAGATGGGTGTTTGTTGCTATGGGAGTTTGACTTGGAGATTATAAATAGAAAAGGGGCAAAGAATTATGTAGTTGATCATTTGTCAAGACTAAAAGAAAGGCAGAAGGATTAGGCAAAGTAAGATGCTTTCATTGATGAGTAGCTATTAAATGTTGATAGCAATCCATGGTATGCCGATTTTGCTAACTACTTGGCAACTGGCTGTTGATAGGGTTGGAAAAATTTTCCGCGGGGTTTCGCCTCGATCGGGGCGGGGACTCCCCAGTTTGACTTGAGATGGGGTCAAACCGGGGAATTTTTATATATTTATATTGTGTATGTTTATAATGTATACTATAGACTTATATATTTATATTTTTAATATTTTATAAATATATATTTATAATATATAAAATAACTTATTTATATGTATGTTTATAATATATACTATAGACTTATAGTGTTGTGAGCCCAATATTGAATATATAAATTCTAAATTTAAGCCCAAAAGTTAAACCCAAAAAAACTTAAAAATTAAAAGAAAAAAATGGGGAATCCCCTGGGGATCTAATAGGGGATTCCCCGCGAGGAATTAGTAGGGGAATCCCCACGGGAAAACGGGAAATGGGGCCCTGCGGGGACCCCGTTTCCTCAATGGGGAATCCCGCCCCCAATCCCCACCTTAAAATAGCGGGGTTGAGGGGGGGGGGATTTTCCCCACGAGACCAGGGACGGGGGACCCTTCCTCGCTCTGCCCTGGCCCCGTTGCCAACCCTAGCTATTGGGGTTGATGTCCTAAATCTCGTGGGTCCACCAGAAGCCACAAGCCAAAAATTGAAAAAAAAAAAGTTATATGATCTGAAGTAGTATTACTAGGACGAGCCTTTCTTGTTCAAACAAGGACCAGACCTAATTTGGAGATAGTGTGTCATTGAGGATGGAGTAGGTTCAATTATGAAAGTGTGTCATGATGCGCCTTATGGAGATCATTTCGCAGGCACTAAAACTGTGGCTAAAGTGTCGCAAAATGGATACTTTTGGCTAACATTATTTAAAGACGCTCATTAGTTCGTTCGAAGCTACAACCAATGCCAATGGACGGGAAACTACTCGTGAGAAATGTCCATGAAATTTGTCCTTGAAATGAAAATCTTTGGTGTTTGGGGGATCGATTTCATGGGACCATTTCCTCCATCATTTGGAAACTCATATATTTTTCTTGCAGTAGATTATGTCTCCAAATGGATCGAGGTTGTCACAACCGCTTCAAACGATGCAAAGGTAGTGAAAATTTTCCTATTAAAGAACATCTTCAATAGATACAAAATGCCACAGACTTTAATAAGTGATGAAGGGTCACACTTCATCAACAGAATGATGATCAATCTACTGAAAAAATACAATGTGAAACATCGTGTGCCCACAACATATCACCCTAGACTAACGGGGTGGCAAAATTGTCAAATAGAGAAATCAAGAGCATCCTCGAAAAGAAAATGGATCCATCAAGGAAGGATTGGTCACTTTGGTTTGACGAAGCACTGTGGACACATAAGACAGCTTTTAAAGCATCACTAGGAATGTCTTCATATAGGATAGTATTTGGTAAAGCATGCCACCTATTGTTGGAATTGGAACATAAGGCATTATGGGCAATCAAGAAGCTCAATATGGATATGAAGCAGGCAAAGGGAAAAAAGGATGTTACAACTGAATGAGTTAGAAGAGCTTTGGTACCAAGTCTATGAGAACACCAAGCTCAGTAAAGAAAATATGAAAAGGTACCATGATCGATGAATTCGGTCAACCAGGTTTAGGGAAGGGTAGTTGGTATTGTTGTTCAATTCTAGATTGAATTATTCCAAGGAAAACTGAAGTCTAGATGGTCAGGGCCATTCGAGATCCAAAAAATATCTCTACATGGTACAATAGAGTTGAAAGATAACAACTACATTTTCAAAGTTAATGGCTAGAGAATAAAACCTTACTGAAGTGCAGAAGAAAACAAAAGGAAAATTTCAATTTCTCTTGTCGAGCTGAAATAGGTATAAAAAAACTCGTGTACAGGTATGTTTTCCTTCTATTCTTTAAGTTTGAATTTTATTTATCAAAAAAATTGCATTGCAAAGTCAACTTTGTCTAACGACAAGGTATTTAAGATGACCGTAGGGAACATGTTGACCTGGAAACCTACATAGGAGTTTATTTTTAGATGGAAACATTCTAACATTTTACTTAAGTGTGCAGTAACAGAAAAAAAAAGAAAAAAAAAAAAGAAAGAAGGAGGGAAGAATTTCTTATGTGCCCGCATTAGACGAAGTGATGCGGCAACATCAATACAAAAAATTTTGGGGTTTTTTTTTGTCACGTCAGGTCAGTGGACCAACGTTGCCCATAAATAGGTTGAGCTGACATCATTTAATCCTACCTTTTATTTTTTACCTACCCACCTCTTTCATCTCCAAACTTTCAAGTGATTTCCCTTCCAAAGAAATTGTCTCAAAATTATGCCTGCAATTATGTTCCTCTTTTTCCAGTACCGCTATTCTGAAAACCCTCCTCACTACTTACAATGGTTCTCGAATCTTCTTTAAAAAAAGGAGGGCCAAAAGAATATTCATCATCCAATCAAAAGAGATCACGAAGGGGATTTGAAGAATTGACCTCGAAAACGAATCAACGAAGAATGGTAGATCATTCTCCATCATCGATTACGACTTCATCTATGAAGTTCGATGGAAAGCAAGTACCGATGCACTCTACGGATGAAAGAAAATGAGATAGTCCCGACGTGATCGAATGTGCATGGTCATTGTGAGTCTCATCCTCGCTCAACAGAACGGCGAAGGGAAATTATAGAGATGGAAGAACAACGAACGCGAGCCCTCAATCAGGAATCTAAGGAAGAGACTGATTCAATGCCCGAGGCTCCTGTTCCAGCTACGCTCGATAAGGGTTTTCATCCCTCCTCTTCTACTAACATAAAGGGAGATGGTTCTTCTACTAGGAATCCTCTATCACAAGATGAATGGAGACGGGTAATGAGGAGAGTACAAAGGGTTAAAGAGTGGAGGAATCAAGTACTGAGGGACTTGATGTATGAAGAAGCAGAGAAGGATGTTCACTGTATTTTTTATTCTTAATGGTGCTTATGATGATGAATGTAAATGGTGATAAATGATTATGATGAATGAAGATGAATGACGGATTGATCTCTCTTGGTATGAAAATAATGTGATGCGGTGGTGATATATTTGAAGCGTGCAAACCTTGTTAGTGCGTACAAGTTTTCTTAAGCTAGATCCAAGTATAAATCTAACCTAAGTTTCCTGGTAAGCCTAGGATCGAACGTAGGGATTCTAGAGTATACTAATGCAGGATTTGTTTTCAGATCTAATGTAGAGGTTTCCTAATTAACTAATAGACGTTGGTTATTTTCACTAAGCTAATGGCACACATGCAAGAGGTAAATAAGAGTTTTGAGAGGGAAAAGGTGATTCTGAATTAATGGCTTTAAGTGTAAATGATATGCATTGTTTTCTTAGTAGGAACAACAAGCCTATATGAGCACAATGATAATGGAACGAAGATGGTACATACGTTTGTTTAGTTCATGCTATGTTCAACATCACTTGATGCGAATGCCACACATAGACATATCTCTAGGGTGCATGCGTTAGTTACAAAGAACAAACAAAAAACATGAACAATTCTCTCTCTAAAATTACTTCATGCCCTGACTTAACGCGGTCAATAGTTAAACTACTCTCTCGAGTGACTTAACCACTATTTTACTTCAATCTACTGATTAGAAAGATTCAAGTAGAAAATTTCATGTATTCATTAAGCTAGACAGTTCACAAACACAAATAACTAGTAAATAGATGGACAAGTGAAGAATGGTAAAAAAATAATATTGAATTAAAGATAATATATGGTGAGACAAACAATCTTAGTTCAATTGAATGGAATAGTGGATGGAAATGCAAATTTAAAAGGAATAAGTCAAGCCGCAGAGTTCAATCTCGTGTCCTCTTCGGCTTGTTTTTAATACTTGCTATAACCAACTTGGCAAGCAAGCTTAATGTAGCGGTAGCCATAATAAAAATTGCTAAAAATGAACAAACTATTTATGAACTAGTTTACTTTGCATCAATCGTGAAAACAACCAATCAGATTTAGCAAAATTCTAATATACCTTAAGTGACATCTAATTTTGTAATGATGTTTCAGTGAGGCAGGAAAAAGTCACCGTAGGGTGATCAAATGTCCCTTCACTGAAATGAGACATTTTCAACTAATAGACAAAAAGACAAATTTTCATTGTAACTATTAGTCACCATTGTTCGGTCCAGAATCCGTTAAACTAGTTTAACAATTCTTGTAAGTGTAACCCCTTATTTTAGGTCCTAGAGTTCGATCCCAATGAGCCAACCATAGGGAAAAACCGATTGGGACATGAAACTAAAGCACCCTATCCATTTCTGGAGATTGAATAAAATGTCATGCAAAACTGCTATCATTTAGGGGGACACCTACGATGCCACGAGGCGATGCATGAAACTTTACTTCAACCTAATGAGAGAGACCGAGGGATGTGTTATCACACGTCCCACTCCCACTNCTTTACTTCAACCTAATGAGAGAGACCGAGGGATGTGTTATCACACGTCCCACTCCCACTGACTATAAACACTCTCTCCATTCACCTTATTATTGATCTACCCAAATGTTGCCCGTAGTGGGACACCCATGGTGCCTCGAGACCGAGTGTAGATCTCATGGTGTGAATTTATAGGGAGAATTGTGTATAGGATCAAATGAAGGATCATATACCTCATGTTCCTCCAACCGAGTCTTTTACCTAGGGTTAATTAACTTAGGAAAAAACCCAGCTACTGATTTTAACTGAGTGAACATTTAATTTTCTAAAAACAACACTTGTCTTTGATAATTAAACAATTTTGATTGAAGTCTTATTAAACTATTTATAAACTTTAATCAAACTTACATGCATGTAACAAATCTATCTAATTCACCTTTCCAGGTAGGTTCCCAGGTAGGGGTGCGACGTTTCTGACAACTTAAGTACCCCAGCCTAGAAAAAACATGCCTTAGACAAAAGGTCCCTTACAGATATATTTGTTACATATTTAATCTTTTATTAAGAATTAATTTAATCCTATTAAACTGATTAAAAGATTAAACTAAGATTTTAATCTTATTAGAAATATAATCTTAGGCCTATCTATATTATACTTTAAAACATTTTTAAAAATTGATTATAACCTAAGGTTTGTATGCAACTTATTGTTGATTTTAATTCTAATTTCATTTAGTTATAACGATTATAAATAAATGAAACAATTAAAAACCATTCATTGCATGCTTGACATAGTTTAGTTAATCATAACAATTTTAAATTAACCTAAGGTAGTGTCATGTTTTATGCAATCTTAATTTCATTACTAATATATATAACAATTATATATTATAAAGTAATGAAAGACATTAATAACATACTATAAAAAACATACATTCATACTTTATATAATAGCTCTTATAATAATCATGATGCATGTATATGTTATTAATGCATGCATGTATATAATATAACAATTATATTATATGATGCATGAGCATGCTTTATAATTAAATCATGCATATTCTGATATTATAACACTTAATGATGTATGAGCATGCTTTGTAATTAAATCATGCATATTTTAATATTATAACACTTATAATATAAAATGATGCATAAAAACAGATGCATAACCTATGGTGGGATTTAATTCTATATGACATATAATATGACATATAATCCAATAATACATACATCACATGTATATCTAATATAAAAGTTAATGGATCAGGATAGGACACTAAAAAAATGGCTAATTATTACAATAATAAAAGCCACATGGTTCAAAATAAGTGAATTGGGCCTTGAACTGCTCGAACCAAGTTGTGAACCGATCCAACCTTCAACTGAACCGCCCTCAAACCGCTTGAACAGAACGAACCATGAGTGAATGGGAGAAATTTCTCTGTCTCGCAGCGTCATGACACTGTGTCTAGCGTTGCAATGTAACGGAGAAATTTCTCCGGTTGCAGCTCGTATCATTGCGACGCTGTGATATAGTATGCTAATGTACAAAATCAACCTTCCTAGAATAGACGTCCAAAACCAACCCCGAAATGCCAGAAAACCTCTAGGAATAGCACGAATGACTCGATACAATATGAATATAGACTTTATAGCAATTATGCCAAAAAAATATGGACCCTTACAATCAAATTATAAACATAAAAAACCATAAAAACTATGCCCTATCCCAAAAAACATCCATTACTAAATCACATTTCATACAAATACCATTCATCATATGAATTACAACAGGGAATGCAAAACAATAAATCTCACAATTACTGTAAAATCAATTCACAAAAAAAATTAGCAATTTAGGATTACAACCTCGCTCTGATACTAATTGAAGGAACCCCTATGAGGGGACCTTGAGCGGAAGTGGGATCATCCCAAATCCCAATTCTTTTGGAGAATAATTTTACAGAGAATATAGAAGAGATCACGCATTTGTAAAAATATACAGCATGCTTAAATTAAAAGAAAAGAGTTAGGGTTTTCCAAAACCTACCTTTGAAGACTTTTCTTCACTGGTGAATCCCTTGGAATCCCAAATGACACTACCACTTGGAAACCTCCTCTGGATGATGAACCTAGGAGTGGTGGGCTCTGATTGATTCTGGAAAGAGGGAAAAAGAAGAAAAAAAAATCACTAAGAGGGAAAAATGATCTTTGTTGAATTCTATGATTCTATCTTTCACATTCTCTGTTTTTGCAAGAAGAAGATGAAGACTCTTCTACCACTAAACCACGTATGTGGTGGAGAGAAATAAAAGAGGGAGGGGAGTTGTAACTCCCTCCTCTTAATTAATTTTAAAATTAAATAATAAAACCATTTAATAATAAAATAACTAATAAATAATAAATAATTTTATTCATAATTAAAATTATTAAATATATAATAACCAATTTATTATATATTCATGTAATCATATGTTATATTATATACAACATATAACATATAGTTTAATATTGTATCATATACAATATATAATCTATAGTTTCTTTTCTCTCACTAATGACATTTAATATAAATCACATTCACATTAAATTTTAACCACATAAACCTAATTCATATAGTTAACATTTGAATCATATTCAAACATTTAACTCCTCTCATAAATACTTTATATTATAATATATCAAATATATTATAGTAATTATATCACATATATTTAAATAAACTTAATTATATCACATATAATTAATTCCCTCAATTAATTTGAATAATTCAAAATAATCCAAAACTTGATCCTCATTAAATCCCGTTGAGCTACCAAGGGGATCTCATATACCTGTAGCTTGAAGCTCCAACGGTTCGTGAATAATTAATTAAACTCTTTAATTAAATTATTCACCATCCGTTAACTATCGGACACTCCACTAAAGACCGACAGTTGCACTTTTCGCACTACAGATATATTTTGTGTCCAATGAATAGAACAAATCAACAGTATGATGACCCTTCACAAATTACTTATAAGTACAACTAGACTAAAATTACCGTTTTGCCTCTATAGTTACATCTAACTCCGTAAGTACCACTGATTCCTCCAATAAACAATAGATCATAGTCCAACTATGACTAAACCCCTCTAGGGCCAGGAGAGGGTATGACGCCACATTGTTCAAACCTTGGAATCAGCCCTTAAGGGAGCAATTTATCTACTTACCCCTACTTCAGGGAAGGAGTAAATTTCATCTTGTGTAGTTGTGTTCCCAGTTTTCTAATCAGATGAATCCCCAAAATGGTAGGCTTGTTAAGTCGGTAATCTGGTCACTCTTACCCATACAAATCAAAGGACTTCCCTCATAGGCTCGTTCACAACTAACTCAAGATTCATGTCATGTTACCTATGGTCATCCTGGTGAAATGTAAGTCTTCATTATGAACGGTGTTATATAATGAGACTAAATATTTCGTGGTCCGATCTTATACAAACTCCTTTGTATAGAATATCTGCACTCACATGTCTACACATGAATGATCAGGATCAGATTATTTGTAGCACTTTACAACAATTGTAACACCTACAATACGGGCCATACTCGTACCGTCACCAGGATAAGGTATACAATATTATCCATATGCTACAAACCATTTAGGTTATCACTTAACATGATCCACCTGTATATCTCTATATACATGTTTAAGCTACAAGATAACCCTAGACGTTAATTTATTGGTTGTGATTAGTGCAACTAAAATATCACCTTTTTTATAGACAAAGTGAATAAAATATCATATATTTTATTAATCACATAAAGAGTTTGTGCCATATAATGTATGCCAGGATAAGGTACCTAGCCTCCGCGTACATGTTTAAGTTTGTAAACATTGTATGAACAAACTCTTTATGTGATTAATAAAATATATGATATTTTATTCACCTTGTCTATAAAATATATGATATTTTAGTTGCATTAACCACAAACCAATAAACTAACATCCAAGGTTATCTTTGTAACTTAAACATATGTGTGGAGACATACAGATGTATCATGCTTAAGTGATAACCTAAATGGTCTGTAGTAGATGGATAAGGTTGGGTACCTTATCCTGGTGACACTATGAGTATGACCTACTTTGTAGATGTTACAAATGTTGTAAAGTGCTACAAATGATATGATCTTGATCATTCATATATTAGACATACGAGCAGGGATATTTTATACAGAGGAGTTTGCATAAGACCGGACCACGAAATGTTTAGTCTCATTATATAACACCGTTCATAATAGAAACTTACACTTCACCAGGTTGATCATAGGTAACATGACCTGAATCTTGAGTGAGTTATGAAATCCTGCCTATGAGGGCAGTCCTTGATTTGTAGGGTGAGTTTGATCAGATCGTCGACTCAACAAGCCTACCATTTTGGGGATTTATTTGATTGGGGAGCTGGGAATACAGCTACACAAGATGGAATTCACTCATTCTCCGAAGTAGGGGTAAGTAGATAAATTGCTCACTTAAGGCTGATTCTAGGGCTTGAACAATGTGGGCCCACACCCTCTCTTTCGTCATAGTAGGACTATGATCTATTGTTCATTAGAGAAATCAATGGTACTTAAGGAGTTAGATGTAACTACAGGGAAAAAACGGTAATTTGGCCCAGCTATACTTACGAGCAATTTGTGAAGGGTCATCATACTGTTGATTGGTTATATCCAATGGACGCAGAAATATATCCGTAGTGCGAAGAGTGCAGCTGTTGATATTTAGTTGGGTGTCCGACAGTTAACGAATGGTGAATAATGTAATTAAAGAGTTTAATTAATTATTCGTGTACCGTTGGAGCTTCAAGTTACAAGTCCATAAGGTCCCCTTAGTAGCTCAAAAGGATTTAGTTGAAAATTAGTTTTTGGATTAATTTGAATTGTTCAAATTAATAGAGGGATTTAATTATATTTGTTTCAATTATATATGATATAATTATCATAATGTATTTGATACATTACAGTTTAATGGGAGGAAATAAATATTTGAATGAGATTCAAATTTTCTATGAATGTGATTCATAGTTGTTAAATTTAATATAAAAATGATTTATATTAAATGCCATAAAATAGAAAAAAGAAACTATAGTTTATATTGTATGTGATACAATATTAAAACTATAAGTTATATGTTATATTTATAACATATAATTTAATATAAATATAATATGATAAGTTAGTTATCATATTTATTTATATTATTTTATTATTATTTGAATAATAACTTTCCCATCTTTTTTCTCCAACCACTTTAAGGGTGGTTATTAATTTTATAGTAAGAGGAATAAAAGAAAAGTGGTTTTCTCTTCTTCCTCGATGATTTGCTATTTCATGTCGAACGATTGAGAGAGATTTACAAAATTTTTCTATGTTCTTGAATTTATGAATGCTTTCTCAATATTCTACTTCCTCTACAAAATCTTATCCCTCCTAACCAAAATAGTCAAAGTCCACCACTCTTGGGTTCTCACCCCGAGAATACCAAGGACTCTTTATGGTCATGTCCGAGTTTTGGTTTGAGAAAATCTTGAAGAAGGTCTTCAAGAAGTTACTGGTTCGTGACTGTTCGAGGGAGTTTTCATGAAGAAAATGGTCTTCAAAGGTAATGTATCTTGAACCATTTTTCTTGTAAAAATATGTTGTAATTTATTTTGAATGCATATCTATTGTATGTTTATTGTAAACATTGTGTTCAATAATTAATGAAATTTGGACTATCCACTTCCGCTTAAGGTTTTTCTCATACGAGATCCTTCATAATCAACATCGTATACTTACTTCCTGACGAGAATGAGGAGGAAAACTTTAAGTGTATGTACCTCTCAATGGAAGCACAAATGCTGAGTGGGTCTTTTCATCCACAGGTTACCGCACCATGAGGCCATGGTGATCCAGAACAGCTGAGTATCTGATTGCACTTTTTCAAGCATCGTATAATGCCCACTACCCATGATACGACAACCTCCATGGAGCGCGTCATGCTGCTATACTCCATCCATAAGCAATTGTCTATCAACGTAGGATGCATCACTAATCAGGAGCTGATTGAGTGTGGGCCAAGGCGGAGAGGATGGTTGTTTTGCCCATCTCTGATTGGGACGTTTTTCCAATGGGCTAGGGTGGATGTGTCGGCAAAAAAAGATTGTTGCAAGGTAAAGTCCACAATCGACAAAGGGCTCATCAAACGTTTGAGCTAAAATAGAGCGACTAAGAAGGGGAAGGTAGTTCGATCAAGTTCCACCATATCATCACCCATCACCAGGACAACTCCATCTTGGAGCTTTATGCAAGAGCCCTCTGAGGATGAGCCGTAGTATTTCATGTTCCGTACCCCTCATTCTGTACAGTGACCCCTTGTGCCCACCCAACCACATGAGCAAAGGAATACACCTACCCTAGTGACAGTAGCAGTAGATGAGGTGCCTGCAGTAGTGTCACAGTAGTTGTAGACCATTCGTGCATCCATTATCGATGTTCATGATCAGCTGGCAGGGTTTATGAGGCACATCCGTGCATATTGGCAGTACGTTCGCGACCATGATGCTGCCTTTCAGACATTCCTTTGTTGCGCCCATCCTGGTTACTATTTTGTTGTTCCTCCTTTTACTGCTCAAATTCTTGATGATCCCGATGATGATAGTCCAAACAATGCTTCAACTCAGTAAAGAGAGTATTGTTTTTTTGTTCTACTCATTATTTTATTCTTATGACTTCAAACTCTTTTTCTTTTGTTTTGCTATTTAGCTTGGCTTTTGTTTTGGTTATTGTTTGTCTGTTGAACTCTATTTCTTCTTGATGGCTGATATATAATGAATTTTTGATTGTATGTTGTTTGGGTTGTGTGCAAATATGCTCTTAATAATGATCTCTAGAGCATGTTTCTTTTTCTGTGTACCTAGTTTACAACCTCCTAGGGAATACAAAACCAAAAGTGTCTAGTTGTCTATCTGCGCAAAACCTTTTCGGCTTGTCTCCTCGCATGCCTACTAGTATTTGCAGTCGGAGATTCTAACTGGACATTTTGCAAACCACGTCGAGCTACTAGTTTTTTTGTTTTCCCTTGTCGGTTCTCTTTTTTAATGCAATGAGGACATTGTCTAAATTAAATGTGGGAGGAAAGCATGTGCATTTTGTTTATTATTGTAATACACATTTTTGCTAGGCCTATTTTGTATTTACATAAAAGAAAAAAAAATAAAAAAGAAAAAAAGAAAATAAGGAGAGCTAGGATGGCACTCCACCTTTCTAAGTTGACCGCAAAAAGTAGCTAGAAGTGGAGTATTATATTCTTGTGTTCTCTTTACATGAAAGGGGTTGACTTGGTAAGTGAGTGTTTTGCCTCATGTATGACTTTTGCTTATAGTCAGATACTCATAGGTAACTCATGGAAGTAAGCTAGAACGAAGGTAAGAATGACATTGACAGTCGTCCTTAGGCAAGAAAAGCTCTGGAGAAAAAAAAGAGAGAAAAGAAAGAAAAAGAAAATGTAGAGGCTTGTAAGATTGATGCCTCGAGGACTAGCAAAAATATAATTGTAGAGGGGAGGGGGGAAGATTCCTTGTGGAAATCTATGTCGGAGGAGAGGTGCTGGCATGTCTAGGATTCCCGTGGATCAATGATTGGTGGTTTTTCTTGGTAGGCATGCTGGAGCGACTCGTGAGGAAAAGTTGAGTCGTGGCCAAATAGAAACTCCTGTGAGGGTTCATGAGGAGTTTTACAGATTGGTTAGGTACAAGATGAGAGGCCCCCTTCTGAAAGTTATTTTCTTTGCATTTATCAATCCGAACATGCATGTATGGGTTTGGGTACTGTTGTTGATAGTACTTTCTTGAGGGCAAGAAAAGTTTAAGTATGATGGTGTGATTCATGCTATGAGTTACATGTTTCAAGGCACTTTTTAAGTACTATTTGTTAATAAAAATGAATTATTTTATGAGTTTCTCTTTAATATCGGCCTATCTCACAAAGTTTAGCTCTGAAGGTCTAACTAGACTTTAATTATGATATTTGCTGATTTAGATTTAATTTGGTGAACTTTAGTAGCTTTGGGCAGTTTTTGCTAAAATTTGATCTGATGCGCTAGCAGCAGTTTGATGCGGCCACAGTACAGAGCCCTAAAATTCCAGATTTCGTCTCGGTTAAGTTCAGCCTTGATTTTCTCAAGATTATCTAGTTTCGATTATGCTTGAAAATTTCTCAGACCTTGAATCTCGGTCTTCCCCAATCATTTGAGAGCCTATAAAAAGGGATAGAAGCCCTCAAATTGAAGGTCATCAACTCCTAGCCAAACCCATATATCTCCATCGATGCTCTGCCATCTTTCCATCAACCACCTGGGGTTCATCTTCATATTTCAAGTTAGGACCTTATGAACAGAAGTTCCACTAAGGTAGTTTGGCTCTAGGGATTCTCTCCCATAGAAGTAAGTGCTAAGAAATAGTCTTCACCCTTGAAAAAGGGAAGATTGACCTAGGGAAAGACTTGAACCTTGAAGATTATCCTTAAGCTCATTAGGAGTAGTACCAATTTTTATTTTCTTTGCATTCCATTAGTATCATGTAGTTATTTATCTATATTTTTTTAATCGAACTCATCATACCAATGATTTTTTTATCTAATAAAGGAGTTTATTTTGTCAATCATCATGAACGAAAATTTTCCTAGGGGTTCGTCGATGTGAATGCACTAGGAATTTTACAGCTTAAAACTACTGTGCTTGCATCACTTTATTGCTAGTGCATTCTCTTTGTTGATCATTAGCGGAGGTTTTAATAAATTAACTTGATCTCTTAATTTAACAAATTAGTAAAGCTCTAGTACTAAAAAGAATAGGGTGTAATAGATCTCACAAAGGGATATGTGACCACAAACTTAGGAATATGAGGGTCACACCACCTTAGGAATAAGGGACACCATAAGGCAAGGGATCAAACTTAAATTAATTTAGCATTCAACTACCTGTGGGAACACTAGGTAGTAGCTTCTTAGAGCATCTAAAAGTACTAGACACCAGACTTAATAGGTGTAGCTTCCCGCCCATGCATACTTACTATCTGGGTGTGATGCTATAACATTACTTTTTGTTGTAAAATCCGAAAGGTTGAAGCGTTGTTAACTCTGTTCAATCATCATTACTTGCCATTTTATTTAACTTTCTAATTATTTACAACTTTAAAATTTCTCTTGATACATTTGATTTCATTAGGCCATTTCCAAACAAAGTAAGTTATTATTAGTCCTACAAGGTCAACACTCGACTTCGAGATTATTATTCCTTCGACTGTGTATTCTTGCATACAGATCTTGCCTAACTGAAACTTGTTATCTATCATTCATTGGGTCGACCATCCACTATTTCTTTTCTTCATTTCTCCTTTATTTTTTATCAAATCAATTTGATTAACTATACAACCCATATATTATGGATCAATCGACTTTGGATTTATTTTGTTAACTTTTCTTTTTTGAAGTTCTAATTTCAAATTGATTTTATGATAGGAAATGATAGTCAGTTTTAAATTTCATTCGTTTTGTGAAAAAGAGAGAGAGAGAGAAAAAAAGGGATTTTGGTGTCAAAATTTAAACGTTCTTAAATCAATAGTTGAATGTACAGAATTCAAATTAAACCATTTCATTTATATATCCTTTTTTTTTTTTAGAAAGAGCACTTGTATACATTTAAACATAATGTAAGCACAATTAATAAAAGGATAATCTCGAATAAACAGAAGTTTATAGTTAGCTCAAGATTAAGATCGAGTTACCCTAGGTCATTGAAATTTTGAAATAGTCAATTTTAACAGTAAACAATCGTTATAAAGAAAAGTGACTATTTTAAGGTCCAGTCTTATGTAAACTTATTGCATAGGATGCCTCCACTCACATGTCTCCATATGAATGATTTTGGGATCACATCATTTGATGGAACATGAAGAGCAACATGCACAACAGAAGCAAGGATCTATAATATTCTTATCACATAAAACTAAGAATAAGCATGCATAAAGGGTTACAAAATACAACCTTTGTAGAATCCACCACAATCTTACTCTCTGTGCTCGATCGACACCACCAACGGTAAATCGTCGCTATTCTCTGGTCGAAGAATATGGTGGTGGGATAATTTTGTTCATGAAGACAAGAGAATTTGACTCTATTATGGCAAAATCTAAAACTAATCAAATCCTGTAAATAAAACAAATTTTATGTTTGGTACAATTAGAAATAAACGTTAATATACAATCCAATAATTATTAATTACTAAAACCTCTTTCATTTTCATTTCCAAATCGAAAGTCAAGGCGTTAGCTCTTTAGAAAGATTGCTGGCCGTTGAGGCTTGACTAAGAATCTCGAAAGGGCTTAGGTAACACTTATAAACATAAAAGCTCAAATTAGTAATATTACAATTTTACACTTCATGTTTGAGTTTTGTTTCAATTTGGTCCCTAAACTAAACGATTTACATTTTTAACCATAATTAATCTAAAATAATTATGAAGTGAAATTTGAAATTCAATTTAAAAGTGATGAAAAATAGTGAAACTTAATTAATTATAATTTATTTAGTTAATTAAAATTTATTAACGTACATTAACACTAAAGATTAAAAATGAGTATTAATGAAAAATCAATGTTAAAAATATAAAATTTGAAATTTAGAGACCAAATTAAAAGAAAACTCAAATGTCAAGGTAATATTGTAACATTATAAAGCCTATGGACTTGATTATTTATTTGATTTCAATGATTTTGTTAATCTGGTTAGTTTCAAACTTTAATTCTAACCAAAATGTCATTATTTACTTTTTTTTTTTTAATTTCATAATAATCTCCTCTATAATTTTTTTAAAAAAAAAACAAAACTTTTTTCACCTATAAAATCTTAATTGCATGATTTGATTAAGAATAATAATAATTTTAATTATAAATATTTCAAAATATAGTATCGTCTATTGACTAACAATAGTAGTTGAATGGACCAAATCCCCAATGGAAATATTCTATTATATACAAAATGGACAGTTCATGATATGTTAGATAATTGTATCTCACTAGATACAAGACTAAATTTTTTAGAGATTTATTAGATGCAATTTTGAAATTTTAGACGCTAAACTTGTAATTTAATATTTATATATTAAATACATCCATGTAATATCTGAATTAAGTAATATTAATTATAAAATTACAATAAAAAAAGCATAAGATTATTCAATCTAATATATAAAGAAATAATAAAATTTGAAAATATTTATTAAAGTTTCATAAAATACACTATATGTGTAATATACCTATCGTACCTCCACCTATTCCTAGACGCAGAGGACTTGCTCGAGTAGAATAAGCTAAACTTGATGGACCAACCTCTGAATCATAATATCCTAAACCAAAGGTTGGCATCATCATTATCGCACTAGCATAACCAGTCTGACTGTATGCGTCATTGGAGGCAATTCTTTCGCACTGTGATCAACCTTATTAAACTCATATTCTTCTACACAAGTATGTCCCCTACGCCTAGGTGGAGGTACAATAAATATATAGTACATATAGTGTATTTCCTCCATGTAACTCTTATTATTATGGCATACGATAAGGACCTGTTGTGGGTCATCTATGATATTACGAAAGCTACTGTTGCTCGATCTCTATGAATTATAAAATAATTAGATAATATTTAAAATAAATGAATATAAATCTTATTTATTATATGAGGTAATTAGGACAAAAAGTTTAAGTATAAATATAATTATCTATTTTTTGTTATAAAGAGTCTAGATCATTTATATTTTTTTTAGTATATAAGAAGAGTGAGGGATTCAATATAATGGTCCCTTAACATATAATTTATGTTATCATTTTTTCCTTCTAAACTAATCTATCTCTTGGATCTACGTGAATTAAATGTGAAAAGGTATAAATTTTGAGATTTTTTTATTTTTAATTTTTAGATAATATGATTTTTTTTCTTTTAATAACCAATATATCTCTTGAAACAAAATTTGATTAAATTTCATGAAAATTGATGTTTAACGAAATTTGATTGAGTTTTGATTTTAAAAAAATCAAATGAAAACCTACTTTGAAACCAAATCCACGTGATAAAGTAAAGTATTTAATATGAGATTTTTTAAAATATTTAATAATTTAATTGTGAAATTGGAAGAGTAAGTGAATATTCGTAGCAGAAAAGATCGTGTCCCAATTTTGATTTTACAAAACAATAATTTGAGGATGGAAACACAAGGTAAACAAAACCTATTAAGCATGATATCTACTGTATAATTAGAGAGGAAGATATTAAGAAATCACATACTCGTTGAAGTTCAATTCTTCACGTTCCTCTCCAATTCGAGTTGTCTTCTCCCGATCTCACGAATTCGACATCCATAGACTCAACAAACAAGAAAGAACACCACCAAGGGATCATCCCATTATTCTCAGAGAGGAAGATATTAAGAAATCACATACTCGTTGAAGTTCAATTCTTCACGTTCCTCTCCAATTCGAGTTGTCTTCTCCCGATCTCACGAACTCGACGTCCTCGAACTCAATAAACAGGAATAGACACCACCAAGGGGTCTTCCCCATCATTATCAGGGACGAGAACCGTGCAGAGGTGTGGGTTTATACTTAATCTTGGCGTAGGAAGGAGTATGAGATATTAATTATTCTCTGTAAACTCATCTACATTACCCAAAGAGCAAGAGAGGACATAGAGAGAACAAGAGCGAGAGCAAGATTCTCTCCTCCTTTTTTTAATTTTTGTTACGTGAGAGCCCTTGAGAAAATAATGGGTGAGGGACTTATAACTCCCTCCCCTTTAATTTAATTAAATTAAATTCAAATTAAAAATTTTGAATTTAATATATATATATAAACTATATGTTATATCACATCTAACATAAACCATAGTTTATTATTCTCTCAAATAACCTAAGGTATTAATATGAATCACATTCATATTAATTTCAACCTATAGTTTTTATATGAATCACATTCATATAAATAATAATTGAATCATATTCAAATTGTAATATCTCTCAATAAAATATATAAATTTAATATGAATCAATTCATATTAATTTTAACATATAGTTTCTATATGAATCACATTCACGTAATTAATATTTGAATCATATTCAAATATTTATTTCTCTCATAAAACTATATATGAATTTAATATGAATCACATTCACGTTAAATTATAACATATAGTTTTTTTTTATATGAATCATATTCATAAAATTAATATTTGAATAACATTCGAATGTTTATTTCTCTCATACAATTATATAATGTATCGGTATACATTATATTATATAATGTATCAATATATATTATTTAATTGTATCTTATATAATTAATTCTCTTTAATTAATTTGACCAATTCAAATTAAACCAAATTTAATTTGATTCTCATCAATCCTCATTGAGCTAAGTAGGGGATCTTATGGACCTATAGATTAAAGCTCCAATGACATGAGATTAATTGATTAAATTCTTTTAATCAAATTAATCAGGATTCATTAACTGCCGGTCACTCCACTAAAGATCAACAACTAAACTCTTCACACTATAGGTATATTTTTGTGTCCATTGGATATAACCAATCAACAGTGCATTGATCCTTCACAAATTGCTTGTAATTATAATTGGGTCAAATTACCGTTTTACCTCTGTAGTTACATATAACTCCTTAAGTACCATTAATCTCTCTAATGAACAATTAGTCATAGTCCAACTATAACCGAACCCCTCTCAGGCTAGGAGATAGTGAGGCACCTTATTGTTCAAGTCCTGGAATCAGCCTTTAAGGGAGTAATTTATCTTCTTACCCTAACTATAGGGAAGGAGTGAATTTCTTCTTGTATAGTTGTGTTTCCAACTCCCCAATCAGATGAGTTCCCAAAATAGTAGGTTTATTGAGTTGAATAATCTGGCCACTCTCACCCATATAAATCAAAGAATCGCCCTTATAGACAGGAATTCAGAACTCACTCAGGATTAAGGTCAAGGCATCTATGGTCATCCTGGTGAAGTCTCTTCTAGCAACGACGTTATAAAGGGAGACTTAACATTTCATGGCCTACTCTTTATACAAACCCTTTTGTATAAGATACCTCGCTCACATGTCTCCACAAGAATGATCATGATTAGATCATTTGTAGTACTTTACAACAATTGTAACAACTACAAAATGGGCTGTATCAGTAGTGTTACCATGATAAGGCACCCAATCTTATCTATATACTACAGACCTTTTAGGTTATCATTTAAACATTATCCACATGTATGCCTCCACACACATGTTTAAGTTACATCAGATAATCATGGATCTTAGATTAATGAATTATTGCACAAGTAATATAAAGTTAATCAACTAGTGATTCAACTAACATAAAACTACTAGGCTTTAGGGCATACACACCAACAGAAATTACTTAAGATCTCCCTATATCTATCAACTAAAAAGGGTAAGAGGGAAAACCAAATGAATGGTAACCCTATGACCAATCACTAAAATTGGCAAAAGAAAAAATCAAATGTTTTTCCCCATAGTCTCTTTTAGATAGTATAGATAGATAAAATGGATTATTATTACTATTATTATTTGCTATAGAATAGAAAAGAACTACAATGTTAATTAAAATGTACTCTTATATACTTTAGGGCAAGTTATGTCCATGGATATAATCAAGACAAGCAAATTGATCCTTCAGTAGTTATTCATAATTACAGTTGAGTCAAATACCTAAAATAAAACTAATGAATAAATTAATATTACATAATTAATAATTAAATTATTCAACTAATAAATTACGAGGTTTTAGGACAAAAATCCCAACAAAAATTAAATTAAACTAAAATTAAGGGATTCAAGTTCATATAAAACTAGAAGTTCATGTCACATACTTCTAAATTTGTTTCTATATATGGTCCTAAAACTTTAAAATGCGTATAATAGAACCTTAAAATTTTTATTATGTGTTTGATAGATTCTTATTGTTTAAAATTTATATCCAATGGGTCTTATATATAATTATGTAAGCAAATAATAAAATTTAAAATATTTATTAAAGATTTATCCCTATTATATTAAAAGGGGCTATGTAGGGAGAATCTTTATATGCCCTTTTTGCCCTTACATCTTTTATAAATTCTCATATTGCCCTTCGTCGAGTGGTTGTGACTTTTCGAGTGTAGGTATCCGTTTGAAAGAATGACTTTTCCAATTAAAACCCTTTACAGAATGAAACCTCATTTCCGAAACAATACAACTCAAACGAAACCTTTCATTCAAGAGATACAAATAGGAACATATCTAACTTTTTCCATTTGGAGTCCAAACTTTGGTCATGGGCGTTCAACTCTTTATTCTACCCCACTTTACTTCATCACTAAACTGAAGAAATTCGAGAGAAATAATATCAATAAATTCACTTCGTGAAAATGGAAGAAATATAGATCGTCAATCCAAACGCCTAAATAACGAACAATAGAAGAAATCTTTTGAGCATTTTGCATGTGGATAATAAATCTTTGATCGGAGCGATTTCAAATGGTTAGTTTTATTATTTTTCTCTTTTGATATTGTATTGAATATACTTGCTTGTTTTTAGATTTTGAAGAGTTTTGGTTTAGAAATTTATTTATATCCAAAAACTCAAATGGGAAAGGAAGAAAAAATCTTCTCAATTAGCTATATGGATAATGGATCTTCGGAACAGTTGATTTTATTTATTTTTTTTAGATTTTGAAGTGATTTGATTTAGAAGTTTATTTATATGGAAAAACCCAAATGCGGAACAATGGAAATATCTTCTCAATGTATGTAGATAATGGATCTTCGCAACAATTTTTTTGGCAATTTTTTTGGATGTTGTAATGAAATGTGTTTGTTTATTTTTTTATTTTGAGTTTTTATTTTGATTTTTTTAGGAATTTGATTTATGAGTTTATTTACATGGAGAGATGAAATATGAATTTCAAATGGGGAGCGTATAAAAGGTGTTTGATGCTTTGTGTCTGCATAATTGACTTCATTTGAAGGATTAATTCAAATTAGGGACAATTTGTTCATTGCTTTTTCGATTATAATTGGGGATAACTTTATACGATTTATTTACATTTATTTATTAACTTTATACGATTTATTTAAATTTATTTATTCTAACTTTTAGTGACTCATTCAATTTTATTTGCATTTCTTATTTTGCATGAAATTGAAAAAAGAAGAGCACTATGTGGCTAGAGGAAGATAGAATGCACCAAGAAGCTAAATAATTTCAAGCCAAATAAGGTAGGTTGGCCACTACTTCCCTCCTTTAATTTCATAGATTACGAGATCAAACAATTCAATTTTTTTTATTTTTTAAATTTAATTACAATGTATTTAAATATGAAGACCCATCTCAATAAAATTTATTTGAACTATTAATTAGGTCAAATATCCACTATAGATTGGTGGGAGAAAGAAAGTTAATTGAAGGACTTTATAATTTTTTAAAGTTTCGAAATTAACATAATTGAAGCAACTTTGTGGACCATAAAAAAGATAGTATTATAGTAAATATCATAACATACCAACATTTTTATTATTAAATTACTAGATCTATTATGACTTAATCTTTAATTTTTAATGATTCATTTTCCATATTTTAAAAATATTAAATTAATTTAAATATTAATAATAAATTAACAAAGGTAAATGAATAAATTATATATTTGAAAGCTTAGTTTAAGACTAAGTATTAGCCACAACCAAATAAAAATATTATTTTACTTTATTGACTTCTTGAAAATTTAAAAAGAAGATATATAATCCTTTGACCAATCAAGTTATACTAAGAATGTCACCACTTTATCACTTTTATTATGAATTATTTTAAATTTTATTATTTAAATTAGTTATCAATGGTCGACCTAAAATATAAAATAATTGTATATAAGTCTATATATGTATAAAAGCGAACTTAAATATTTGAAATAATATACATAGGCAAATAATTGTGCAATTAATACAAAACTTAAAAAAAAATCTCCGAATTTTAAATTTCATCTGTACATTCATTTTATACTATATATTTTATATTGTAATGATAATGATCTAATTCAAATTTTATTAAAAAAAATTAAAATTAAAAAATAAAATAATTATAAATAGTTCAATTGATGAAGAACATCAATAAATAAATTTGTTAGGTTAATTTACAATTTTTTTTATATATTATTGTATGCTACTATTCTCACATTATTACACGTAATGCATATATTATTAAACTAGTTAAAATAAAGAAACAGTTACAAATATAAGTATTAGATCCAAAGTATTAACAGATATAACATAATGTAAAAAATTTTACAAATATGGCCAAATTTAAATAGTCTACCATATTAGTGGTAGGAATCTATCAGTAATAGACCATATTACTCGTAAGAGTCTATCAATAGAAGTCTATCGCTGGTAGACTTGTCTATATTTGTAATTTTTTGAAATGATATTATACACTTGATTATTATTCCTAAAAATGCTACCAATTATAATTACTCTAAAATAAAATTGCGCTAAAATAATTTATCTTCTCTAAAGTCATCCCTTAAGACAATTAATTGTCTACTTTTTATATTTATATGTGTTTTTACATGTGAGAAAAAAAAATAAAAAATAGGATGATTTTTTTTAAAATAGTAATAGAAAGGAAATAATAATTTATGAAATAAAAAAATGGAAGTTTAAAAAAACATTACAAAGAAATGGAAGGTTGAATAAAAAGATTAAGAAAGAACCGAAGGAAAAAAAAAAAAAAACAGAGATACAAAGACGTGTCAAGTGAGATTCAAATGTTTATATTAAGGGGCACACTACACTTTTCAAGATGCATTGACCACTCTACTAGGAGTCAATTTAGTTTCATCTAGTGAATAATTTATATATATAACAAATATTATGATCAATTGGGAAGGGAAGGGGGAATATAAGGGCACAGGTTCAAAGTTCGATTTTGTTTTTTATTTTTGGTTTTTGAAGAGTAAGTTTATTTCCTCCCCATTTCTTACAATGGTCTACATCTTTCTTAATTACCAATAGTTGAATTCTTTTTTTTTTTTTTTTTATCAGAAATTTGAAAACAATGTATTCAATAAAAACAAGGTTGTATTTCATGTTTTCTATAACCAATTCAGAAATTGGATTTCAATTTAAACAATTATTTAAAATGTATTTTATACTAAATTTAAAAATTATAATACTAATGGTAGTTATGCACTAAATATTAGTTGACGATAAACTATTATTAATTTATTTATGAACATGTTTTATGTTTTTTAAAAATATATAATTTATAATATATTACGCAATGTATATTTTAATTTTTAAAATATGAATTAAGTTTATAACACGACATACTTATTTTTAAATATTTTTTATTTAATATAATATTACATTTTAAAATTTAAAATTCAAAATCTACGTATAATGAAAACATAAACTAATCCTAGATTTAAATGAACATTAAATTGTCAAGACGCGCAAAGCCAATTAAAGTATGTAATTCTTCTTCTTTTTTCTTAAAAAAAAAAAAAAAGTTTCTACATGCGCACTGAATTAATAATATATATATTTTAATTAATTTTAAAAAAGTTTCCATGAAATATTCATACTCAACTATGAACTTTTTTTTTTTTTGCAAAGATATTGTAATTAAAGTGTAGGGTGGGAAAATCGAACTGACCTCAAGGTCAATAGTCTAAACACTATGCCAGTCAAGCTATACTCTTGTTGGCCTCAACTACGAACTTTCACAGGCGTAACATTTGTGCAATAGAACCTTGCTCGCTTCACAATTCACATCCCATCTTATAGTATATATATATCTATAACAATTACTTTGAATATTAAAATTCCATAAGCTGTCAATACTTAAGGCCGTTTGAATCATAGTCATTATTTCATGAGTATAGATATTAAATATCTAGGATTTAAATATCTGAATTTTTAATGTCTAGAATAATTAATATTTGTATTTAGATATATAGGATAATTAATGTCTGAAAGTTAAATACGTTTATAGTTATCAGATTCTGAATCTATTTGTCGTGTTGTGGAAATCACTGCCTTGAAAGAAAATTTGCATGATCATGGTGCGAATTGTATTAACTTCTCTCTTGATTCCGCGATAAAATCATGCATAAAATGTCATTTGAGCTATTCACATAGAATCTTGGGTCATCGTGAAAGCTCTAGAAAGAGACTCTCAAACTCTTTCATAGAAGGCAACCCACACATTCACTTTCACTTTAGATGCTTCATCAAGTCTATCGCAATAGACCACCCAAAACTAAGCTATGAAGACTTTATAAATTATCCATCAAGTCTACCATAAGAGACCACCTAAAATAAAGAGCTATGGATCACTCACACAAGTTTATTGTAATAGACCACCTATAAAAAGAGTTATGGATCACACTAAGAGTTTAAGTCCTATACTAGTTGAAGATTCTAGGATTACTCTCCTTGTTAGGCTTTTGGTGACATGATCTGCTAAATTCCTCCCAGACCTTACATACTCCAAGGAGATAATTCCTTCCTTCAACCATTGTTTCACAGCTCCATGTCTGAGGCGAATATGTCTCCTTTTGCCATTATACACACTGTTATTGGCGATACCTATGGTAGCTTGTCGATCATAATGTAAAGATACTGGTATAGGAGCCTTCACAGTGGCATGTCTCCTAGCAGATTTCTTAGCCACTCTACTTCTTGTCTAGCTAGCTTCAGTGCTATAATTTTTGACACCATGGTAGATAGTGGTATACAGGTTTGTTTGGTTGATTTTTATGAAATAGCACCTCCTCCAAGTATAAACACGTATCCACTAGTTGAACTTACTCCGTCGTTATCTATTACCCAGTTTGCATCACAATATCCTTCTAACACAATAAGAAAATTGTTGAAATACAGACAAATATCCATTGTACCTCTGAGGTACCTTATCAAACGATGAAGTGCTATTCAATGTTCCTCATCAGAATTATGAGTGTTCTACTCAAACTACTTACAGCATATGCAATATCAGATCTAGTATAATTCATTAAAAACATAACCCTACCAATAATTTTTACATATTCAAATTGAGAGACACTTTCTCATCTTTATTCTTTTTAAGACTTATACTTGGATCATAGAGTGTTCTTGTAAGTGTAGCATCAAAATTGTCAAATCTCTTTAGCAATTTTTCAATATAGTGTGATTGACATAGAGAGAAATCATTTTCAGTTTTTCTTATCTTAACACCAAGTATTACGTTAGCCACACCTAAATCTTTCATTTCAAATTGTGAGGATAGAAATAACTTGGTGTAGCTAATTATATCTATATTTGTACCACGGATCTAAAGGAACAGTGAAGTTCTGTAATGGAAGCATGCCAATTTTTGTTTTTCACAGAATCCCAATTTACAGAACAGAAAATATTATGCATTATTAGAAAAACTACAACGTGCTAAGGAGGGAATTAGGAAGAAGCAACACTTACCCTTAAAGCCACAAGGTCTTCACGTATTCTCTCGATCCGGTCACGAACTCTCTGATCTCAAGAAAAAAGGGCCACCACCAAGAGGTCAACCTTTGTATTCTCTTGGGAATAAGAATCTAGGAATTGTGGGCTCTAAGTTTTTGGGAAGAGGAAGAGAATTTGAGAGGAAGAAGAAAAAAACTATTTTCTTCTCTTGTGTGTTCTCTAGTAGTAGTTTTTCAAAGAGAATCTCTGAGCTTCAGATATTAGGGGAAGAAGATGAAAAATCATAAAAACTGAACAACCCTTCACTACACACGATTAATGGAAAGAAAATTAAAGGGAGGAAGTTGACTCCCATCCTTTACTTTTAAATTAAATTAAACATAAAATTAATTTAATTTAAATAATAAATTATATATTAATATATATATATATATATATATATATATATATATATATATATATATATATGTTATATCAAATATAACACATCATCCTATAGTTTTTATATTGTATTTTATATTGTATCAAATACAATATAACCTATAATTTTAATTTTTCTCAACAATGCATGGTATTTAATATAAATCACATTTATACTAAATTCAATTATATGATTCTTATCCACATAATTAGTATTTGAATCATATTTAAATATTTAATTCCTCTCAAAATAAATTTTATGTTATATTGTATTGAATATATTATATTAATTATATCACATCTAATTAATTAAATTAATTATATCATATATAACGAATTCCCTCAATTAATTTGAAAAATTCAAATTAATCCAAAATTAATTCTCAATAATCCATATTAAGCTACAAAGAGGACCTTATGAACCTGCAGATTAAAGCTCCAATGGTTGTTGGATAATAATTAACTCTTTAATTAAATGATCCAACATCTATTAACTGTCGGATACTCCACTGAAGACCGACAGCTGCACTCTTCGCACTGCAGATATATTTCTGTGTCTATTGGAAATAACCAGTCAACAATGCGATGACCCTTCACAAATTACTCGTGATTACAACTGGACCAAAATTACCATTTTACCCCATAGTTATATCTAAATCCTTAAGTACCACTAGTCTCTCTAATGAACAATAAGTCATAGTCCAACTATGAACAAATCCCTCTCAAGATAGGAGAAGGTGTGGCTACATTGTTCAATCCCTATGATTAGTCTTTAAGAGAACAATTTATCTACTTACCCTAACTATAAGAAATGAGTGAATTTTGTTTTGTGTAGTTGTATTCCCAACTTCCTAATCAGACGAATCCCCAAAATGGTAGGCATATTGAATCGGCGATCTGGCTACTCTCAACCATGCAAATCAAAGGATTGCCTTTATAGGTAGGAGTTCACAACTCACTCAGGATTTAGGTCATGTCACCTATGATCATTCTGGTGAAATGTAAGTCTCTATTATTAACGGCGTTATATAATGAGATTAATAATTTCGTGGTATGATCTTATATAAACTCTTTGTATAGGATACCCCCGCTCACATGTCTCCACATGAATGATTAGGATCAGATAATTTATAGCATATTACAACACTTGTAATGTCTATAAAGCTGGTCATATCTGTAGTGTTACCAAGATAAAGTACCAGTCTTATCCATATACTACAGATCGTTTAGGTTATCATTTAAACATGATCCACCTGTATATGTCTACATATATGTTTAAATTACATAAGATAACCTAGGATATTCATTTATTAGATTGAGTGTATGCTCATAAAATAACAATTATTTTATCAATAACAATCTGTTTATACAGAGTTTACAAACTACGAGAATACAAGAAAGATTTAGGACACCAATCCAACAATCTCCCACTTATTCTAAAGTTTAGGGAGCCAAATGTACAATATAAATGAAGTACAAAATACAATAAACTAAGGCATACACTATACCCCAATAACATCTCCCACTTGTCCTAGATAATATGTTGCATATCCCATAGACCTAGACTTTCTAGATGACCCTCGAACACTTTAACTATGAGAGCCTTTGTAAATAGACCAGTAACGTTATGCTCTGAAGCAATCTTCATGACAATCACGCACCTCGATGCACAATCTCCTGAATCAAATGATATTTCGCTCAATGTGTTTGCCTTTACGATGACTCCTAGGTTCTTTAGAATTTTCCACAATACCACTATTATCACAATAAAGTGTGATGGACAAAGACATATTTGGAACAACTTCCAAATCAGTAAGGAACTTCTTAAGCCAAACAACCTCTTTAGAAGCTTCACAAGCAGCCATATATTCAAATTTCTTAGTAGAATCTGCGATGCATCCTTGCTTGATGCTCCGCCGAACTATAGCTCATTCTTTCAAAGTAAACACTGACTCTGATGCGGATTTCTAAGAATCCCGATCAGTTTGAAAGTCAGAGTCTGTGTATCTTATAATGATCAAATCCTTATCTTTATACATAAGCATATAGTCCCTCGTTCTCTGAAGGTACTTAAGAATTGTTTTGAACACTGTCCAGTGATCTAATCCTGGATTAGATTGATATCTACTGATAATCCCTACTGCATAGCAAATATCAGGTCTGGTACATAACATTGCATACATAAGGTTACCAACAGTCGATGCATAGGGAATTTGTCTCATTGCCTCAACCTCTTGAAGAGTCTTAGGACACTGTTCCTTAGACAATACAATTTTATGGCTGAAAGGTAATAAATCTTTCTTGGAATTGTGCATCGAATATCTGACAAGCATCTTGTCAATAGACGATGTTTGAGACAAGACCAACATTTTGTTCTTACGATCCCTGATGATCTGGATTCTAGAACAAATTGTGCTTCTCCTAAATCTTTTATCTGGAATTGAGCGGCCACCCATTTCTTTACATCCGTAAAAAAAAAACCTACATCATTCTTAATGAGTAGGATATCATCCACATACAACACGAGAAAAGCTACTAAGCTGCTGATGATTTTCTTATAAACATAAAACTCATAAACATTCTAATCAAAGCAATAAGATTTGATCGCAGTATCAAATCTTTTATTCTAAGATCGAGAAGCTTGTTTCAGTCCATAAATGGACCAATTAAACTTGCAAACCTTTTGCTCTTGATCTTGTTCAATGAATCCATCTGGTTGATTCATGTAGATGGTCACTTCAAGATTCCCATTAAAAAATGCAGTCTTGACGTCAATTTATCATATTTCATAGTCATAATATGTGCCTACAGATAAGAGAATTCTAATAGACTTTAACATGACAACATGTGAGAAAGTTTCTTCATACTCCACTTCTTAACCTGGGTATAACCCTTTGCCACAAGTCTAGCTTTAAAGGTCTATACCTTTCCATCTGCACCTCTTTTTCTCTTGTAGATCCACTTACAACCTATAGGTTTAACACCGTCAAGTTGATCTACAAGCTCCTAGATAGAATTGAAGTACATAAACTTCAATTCTTGATTCATGGCTTTAATCCATTCATTCTTGTCAACATCTTCCATTACTTGTTTATAAGACAATGGATCCTCAACACCAACAACAATTATGATGTCTTGGGCTTCTATTAAACCCATGTAGTGTACAGGTGGGTTCATAACCCTTCCACTATGTTGGAGCAATATCAACTCTTAAGATGGATGTGAATGACTAGATGAACTGACATCAATAATACTTGTTGATGTATCAGCCCCTTTGATAGCTCTCAAATAGAGCTATTATTTCCAGCTTAATTCGAGCTCGTTATTAGATTTTATGTGTTTATTTTCCTATTTATAGGTATCGAGCAACCAAGAGATAGAATTGGCGATTTGGAGCCGATCAGAGTTAATTTGAAGTAATTTGGAGTTGATTTGAGCATTCGGGCTTCAAAGGAGTTGAAAAAACCAAAATGCCCCTACTGGAGCGTCACAACGCTCATAATTTACCTACATCTGACGCTCGTGCAACGCTTGGAGACAATAGATCATAATGCTCCGGTGTTAGAACATTGCGACCTTTGCAATGCCATGCAACGCTCCAACCTAACAGTGTGCGACAGAATGCTTAGCTTTGCAATAATCTCCCAGAGCATTGTAAAGCTACGAACTTTGACGAACGGAGTGCAAAGCGCACGCGTGAGATAGCGTTACCTCTAGCGTTGGACTTCTGCCCTGAAGCTCCCTTTTAGCCACTTCAGCGTTGCAACACTATTTCTAGCGTTGTGACAATGTTCTGATTTTCTATAAATATTCTCTTTGGTTTTAGATCGAAATATGCTGAAAATTATGTTATTTTTCAATGGAGGCTGAGGAGAGGCCATGACTTTTTCCTTTTCCTTTATGTTTTCAGTATCCTTAGGTTAGTTTTTTTTTTTTTTTTTTTTTTTTTTTTTTTTTTTTTTTTTTTTTTTTTTTTTTTTTTTTTTTTTTTTTTTAAAATTTTTGGATTATGTATGTGTGTTGGAAGTATCTCGTTGGTTTGTCTATGAATCGAAGAGGTAATCCTTTCATTTAGTTCTTGGATCAAACATTCTTGTAATTTGATGAGTTTTTCTATTAAACTTTGTGCTTTAAATTAAAATTGTGTTTTCTTTAAATCTTGCATGATTTAGACTTGCTTTTGTGTGTTGGATTGACGCCCCTATCATGATCGCATATCTTAGCTAGTAAATTCAAGCTCGCACGTATCCTTGTAATCGTCCATGCTTTGAATTTACCCTTGTAGCATCAATTAGATGAGCATACCTAAATGTATAGGCTGACCTTGAATCTTTGCATTGCATATTTAATCCAGATTTAAAGAATAAATTGATTATTTGAACATGGCTTTTCCTAACACTTAATCAACATAGTTAATCTTGAATCTTAATGTATGTGTTTCTAGTTATTTATGACTACTAAGGACCCAATTGCATCTAGGAGCATGTAGGTTAGTTAGGGCACGATCTTTCCAGCCTTAATTACGAATTAGGACGCTTGATTGGTTTCAAATTAATTGATTGTCGGTCTTTGTAGAGATTAGTTAATTCGCATCAATTGGGTAGCTATGCATGTATAATTCGATAACATGATATTTTGGAGAAAACCAATTATTTAAATTACATTGAAGGGCTACTTGATTCGAGAACTAAATGAATCCATTACCGTTTCATTTATCCCTTGCAATTTCCTTTTCTTGCATGTTTTCAATTTAGAAACCAAAAACCAAAACCTCATTTTTACTATTTTTCCACGGTCAAATCTAAAAAGAAATTAATTATTCACTTCTCTGTGGTTTGACCCCACACTTACCACGTTGATACGTTTGAGTAGTAATAGAAGTAGTTCGATGATTTTACAAATTTTCTTTTGATCAAGTTTGAAGCTTATTAGTAAGTTTCAGGCACTATAAAAAATGGTGCCGTTGCTAGGGAAGCCATTGATGTTTCATTGGTTAAATTTCTAGTTAGAGTATTCTTTTGCTTCTGATTTGTTTTCTTTTTTGTGTCAGTATTTTAAGCATGGATAGATATCATCAACAAGGATGGGGAAAATCGAGTGGAGCATCTCGACTTAGGGACGAGGTTCATGACCTCCGAGGTCAACTTACTGAGTTAACTCCTTTGGTTAGTCAGTTGGTTGTAGGTAACCCACAACAGGTGCAAGCATGTAGGATTGATCACCTGAGCAAGCATGTCCAAGTCTACAGTCTGTCTCTTATACACATCTAGATGTGTATAAGAGACAGACTTAAGCATGCCCAAGTCTGCAGTGGAGCCCAATGCCACGAGACTACTCCATAGGAGGGTATCCTAGTTATATGGATGACGATTTTCATTGGCCTAGATGGGAGGAGTCTTATGGCTATGGAAACCTAGGATGAGACCAGTTCCACTATGATTCACACCTACCATATCCGATTGTAGGATTGGTGTCCTAATTCTCCCGGAGTCTCATTGTTTGTAAGTATACACATTGTTTATGAATAAAATAATTGTTATTTCATTCTAGCATTTACTCATATCCAATAAACAAAGCTCAATGGTTATTGTATATAAAATTAAGCATGTATATGAAATATACAAGTGGATCATGCCTTAAGTGAAAACCTAAATAGGCCTGTAGTATAAGGATTAAGGTGGGATACCTGATCCTGGTGACACTACGGATACAACCTGCTTTGTAGAGGTTTGCAAGTATTGTAAACTACTACAGATGGTAGATCCTGACCATTCATGTAGAGACATACGAGCGGAAGTGTCCTATACAAAGAGTTTGTATAAGACCAGACCACGAGATGACTAGTCTCTGTATATAACATTGTTGATACTGGAGACTTGCATCTCACCAAAATGACCATAGGTGACACGACCTCAATTCTGAGTATTTTGGGAACTCTTGCCTTTGAGGGCGGTTCTTTGATTAGTATGGGTAAGAGTGGCCAGATTGCCAACTCAATATGCCTACCTCTTTGGAGACTTGTCTGATTTGGGAGCTGGGAACTCACTTACACAAGATGGAATTCGCTCCTTCCCCGATGTAAGGGTAAGTAGATAGATTGCTCCCTTAAGGGCTGATTCTTGGGCTTGAACATAGTAACCACAACTTCTTTTTGGAAGAGAGGACTCAGTCATAGTAGAACTATGACTTATGTTCATTAGAGGGATCAGTGGTACTTAAGAAGTTAGATGTAACTACAGAGGCATAATGGTTATTGGCCGAGCTGTACTTACGAGCGATCGGTGAAGGGTTGTCACACTGTTGATTGGTTAAGATGGACACATAATATATCTGTAGTAAGGAGAGTTCAGTTGTCGGTCTTTAGTGGAGTGTCTGGCAGTTAACGGATAGTAGATCCCGTGACTAAAGAGTTTAGTCAGTTATTAACGTATCGTTGGAGCTTCGAGCTACAGGTCCATAAGGTCCCCTTGGTAACTCAATGGATTCAAGTTGAGGATAAGTTCTTGTTGTTGATTTGAAATGTTCAAATTGACAAGAGGTAATTTGATTATATATGATATGATCGGTATGATGTATCAAATACATCTAGTGGAGGATTAATGTAATTGAGATTTACATTAATTGCCATGGAATAGAAAAATAGCTATGGTTTATATGTTTCATGAGATGAAATATTAAAACTATAGGTTATAAATATATTGTGGTAAGTTAGTTATCTTTTATATTTATAATAATATTAATTATTGGATAATTATCTCTTTTTCTCTAATAACCAATTAAGTGGGAGGTTAATGGTGGTTTCATGGTAACCGTGAGATAAAAGAAAAAATGTTTTCCTAATTTTAGTAAGATTTTCTAAGTTGTTGATTTTTTGAGATTTTCCAATCTCGGAAATTACTCACGGATAGTTGTCAAGTAAATCAAATTTACTAAACGACAATTTAGAGTTAGCTAAACGATCATGGAGTGTTCTTACACGACAGACACTCAGCTAGACGATGAGCTAGATGATTGCATAGCTTTTACTAAACGATTGGGCATCGACCTATACGATAGGTTGTGTCATCTCCCACTTGCTCAATCGTTTACACGATTGTTCTTCCTCGAGTTTCTGCCTTTAACCAAGTCCACACAAAGCCCACCCTCTGGATTTCACACCGAGAATACCAAGGTAACCTTGTTGGTGGTGTCATACTCAACTCGACATAGTTGAGGTTCTGTGGAGGCCATTCGCGGTGTTCGTGACCTTGGCAATCGCTTTGCTCGAGTGTGCGGTGTTCGTGCAGTGTGGCGATCATGTTGGACGAACGTTCGTGTGTTGTTATGTTGCTATGATCAAGCGTTCGTGATCAAGGAACTTGAGGATGAGTCTTCAAAGGTTTGTTAATTCTTTCCATTGATCATGTAGTAAAGCATGCTGTAATTTCTATTTTATGCATAACGTATGTTTCTGTTTATGATTATAATTATAATGTTCATATACGATTGAAATTTGAAAAAAAATCCTTCTGCTGCTCATGGAAATCCTCATGTTCGATTTCCTTCACCGACATGATGATGCATGCTCATACCGTCGACTCAGGTATATCATTAGAACATGTGATTAGACAACTTGCTATTAACAATATTGTTTTTTAGCAGGAGATCTGCAACCTCCAAAAGAGCTTTAGTTTTTCAACTGAGGTTGGAGTTGATCTTCAGAGTTTGAGAAACTCAATCATTCAATCTTATAATTTAGTTGAGAGAGGACGGGAACCCTGTTGGGAATGATGTCCTAAATCTCCTTGTAATCTCGTAGTTTGTAAACTATGTATAAACATTTTGTTGTTAATAAAATAAGTGTTATTTTATAAGCATATACTCAATCCAATAAACTAAGATCCGAGGTTATTTCATATAATTTAAACAAGTATGTAGAGACATATAAGTGGATCTTGTTTAAATAATAACCTAAATGGTCTGTAGTAGATGGATAAAGTTGGGTACCTTATCCTTGTGATACCATGGATACGACTCGCTTTGTAGGTGTTACAAGGGTTGTAAAGTACTACAAATGATCTGATCCTGATCATTCACGTGGAGACATGTGAGAGGGAATAACCTATACAAAGAGTTTGTATAAGATCGGATCACAAAATGATCTTTATATAATGTCGTTAACAATAGAGACTTACATTTCACTAGGATGACCATAGGTGACATGACCTGAATCCTGAGTGAGTTATGAACTCCTGCTCATGAAGGTGGTCCTTTGATTTATATGGATGAGAGTGGCCAGATTACCAACCCAACAAGCCTACCATTTTGGGGATTTGTCTGATTGAGGAGCTGGAAACTCAGCTATACAAGAAGAAATTCACTCATTCCTTGATGTAGGGGTAAGTAGATAAATTGCTCCCTTAAGGGTTGATTTCGAGTCTTAAACATAGTGGTCACACCCTCTCCTGGCCCGAGAGGACTTGGTCATAGTGGGGCTATGACTTATTATTCATTAGAGGAATCAGTGGTACTTAAGGAGTTAGATGTAACTATATGGGCAAAATAGTATTTTTGCCCAACTGTACTTACGAGCAATTCTTGAAGGGTCATTGCACTGTTGATTGATTATAGCCAATGGACATTGAAATATATCTGTAGTGCGAAGAGTGCAGCTTTTGGTCTTTAGTGGAGTGACCGACAGTTAACGAATGTTGGGTAATTTAATTAAAGAGTTTAATTAATTATTTGAATACCGCTAGAGCTTCAATCTACAGGTCCATAAGGTCCCTACTGTAGCTCAACGGGGATTTAATCTTTGGATTAATTTGAAGTGTTCAAATTAATTGAGGTTAATTATATATGATATAATTAATTATATTGTATTTGATACATTATGAGAGGAATTTGAATATGGTTCAAATACCAATTATATGAATGAGATTCATGTAATTAAATATAAATATGATTTATATTAAGAGGAATAAAATATTTGGATATGATCCAAATATCATTTATATGAATGAGATTCATATAAGTAAATTTAATATAAATATGATTGATATTGTCATGTATGATTGAGAGAGAATAAAATCTATAGTTTATGTTATATTTGATGCAATATAAAACTATAGGCTATATGTTATATTTAATATAACATATAGTATATATATAATAAAGTAGTTATTATATATTCCATTTTATTAATTTATTTGAAATTAATAAAAGAGAAGGAATTATAACTCCCTCCAATTATTTTCTCAATAATTAACTTGTGGTAAAAGAAGTTAAGAGATCATCTTCTTATGAGAATTAACATATAGAGAAGTTTTTATCTGAAAGAGAAAGGTTCTCTGAAGAAAACTTCCCTCTTATCCTCTCCTTCTCCTTCCCTCTTCCTAGGACTCATGCAATTGCTTTCTCTATTAGTCCTTTTGACATTCAATATGGACTGAAGATTATCTTGGGAACTGATATTACCGGTTTCATTGTCATCAATCCTGTTTTGCTTGAATAGTGAGAACTTTCGTTCCAACAATTCTCGCATTGGTTCCATTATCTCATGTGCAATGACCATGTTCTCAAACCTTTTGGCTAACGCATCAGGTATGCTTGCCAAATGTGAACTCGGTCCCTTGAATTAGTCTTCGTCCACACCTTATATGCATTACAAACATTTTGTGGTGCATCAAGGGTTGGAACTTGAGGACAATGTTCATTCATGACAACTTCGAGGTCGTCTACCACAAAAAATATTTTAATGGATTCTTTCCACGTCATGTAATTAAAACTTGTCAAACTTGAAAAGGCAACTAAAGAAAATTCACTATTTGACATATTTGCTGAAAAAAACAAACATATTGATCTACATTAGATTTTAGTATAACTCTAAAAAAAATCCAATCAGTTTTAGCAAAATCTAAATTAACCCTATTTAACATCTAATTTTGCAATGATGCATCAGTGATTTAGGACAAAAGCCACAGGGTAGTCAGTTTCTCCCTTCACTGAATCGAGACATTCTCAACTAATCATATCACTGATCAATAATCATTTATTTGGTCAAGAAATAATTAACTTGTTTAATAATTTTCCATAAGTGTGACCCTTCATTTTAGATCCTAGAGTTCCGCCACAATGAGCCAATCGAAGGGAAAAATCGATTGGGACAAAAACTAAAGTGACCCTATCAATTTTTGGAGTTCGCCTTGATATTGACCAACTGCACAAACCATCCGAAGGGGGACGCTCCTAGGGCGCCTCGAGGTCGTACAAAAAGGCCTCACGGTGCAAACCAATGAAAGAGACCGTAGGACATGTTGACACACAACCCTTTCCCACTTACTATAAATACTCTCTCTATTCACCTTGATATTGACCCATGCAATCCTAGGGCGTCTCAAGGCCAAGCATGAGTCTCACGGTGTGAATATTAAGGAAGAAATGTGAATGGAAAAATGACATATCATACATCTTTTCCTTCCACTGAGTATTTTAACAATCTAGGGTTTAATTTACTTAGGAAAAATATGGCTAATTATTTTTACTAAGGAATTGTTTAAGTTTGCCCAAAAGTAACACTTACTTTGAAAAGTTAAACAATTTTGATTAACATTCATTAAACACTTTAACAAATATTAATTAACAATTGCATGCTTGTAACAAATTTATCTAATTAATCTTTCCAAGTAGGCTCCCAGGTAGGGGTCTTCTATTTTCGTCAGCTTAAATACCCCAGCCTAGCCAGAACCCGCCTTAGACAAAAGGTCCCTTATAGATATATTTGCTACAAATTTAATCTTTTATTGAAATCAATTTAATCCTATTAAACCAATTTAAAAGATTAATTTAATTTCTAATCTCATTAGAAATTTGTGAACTTAGGTCTATCTCAATCATATTTTAAAACTATTTTAAAAAAATGATTTTGCCTAAGTTTACATGCAATTCTTGGTTATTGATCTTAATTTCTAATTTCATTTATTTATAACTCTTATAAAGTAAATGAAACAAATTGAAACCGACATTGCAAGCATTGACATACTTTATAAAATTATAACGTTTATAAGATTACCTAAAGTAATGTCATGCATTATGCAATGTTCATTCATTACGAATATATAACATTTATATAACTAAGTAATGAACCATGCCATAACATACATTCCATACAACCATTCAACCTTATATTATAACATTTATAATATAAATGATGCATGGATATACTATAATGCATGCATATATAGATTATAACTTTTGTATTATATGATGCATGAGCATGCTTTATGTAATTTAAATCATGCATACTAGTATATTATAACACTTATAATATAAAATGATGCATGAAAATAAATGCATAACCTATGGTGGGTTTTAAAGCTATATGACATACATTATGACATATAATATAAACATACATCACATGTATATTAATATAAAGTTGATGGACGAGAATAGAACATCTCTAAAATGGAAATTAAAAGGATAATTATTATAGATATGAGTCCACCGGTTTGGAACAAATGAACAGAGTCTTGAACCGCTCCATAAAAATCCTTGCAGCTGATCATGTAGCAAACACCTAATCCTCGAGCAACGAGGCGTCTAGTATATACAATCGTTTATATGTGATCGCGTAGCTTATGACTATGCGATGAGCATGAAAGTCTACGCGATCGTGTAGTAAACATACATGCATCGAATATCATATACTGTGTGATCATGTAGCTAATGACCATGTGATGAGCAAGATAGTCTACACGATCATTTAGTAAACATCCATGCGTTGAGAATGGAATTTGGAATCAGAAACCAACAACTTGGCTTTGATACCAAAACATCCACAAAACATTTATCACATAAACGCAATGCATAATATAAAACTCACTAGTACCGTAAGCGAATTTAATACAATAATGGAATTTGGAATCAGAAACCAACAACTTGGCTATGATACTAATTGAAGGAATTTCGACATGAGGAGATTCTTAAGCGGAAGCGGATCGTCCAAATTCCGTTAATTATTGAATGTAAATTAAACATACAAATAGATATTCATTTAGCATGCTTTTACAAAGAAAACAGGTTTCAAGAAACCTCACATTTAAAGAACCTTTCTTCAAGTAATCTCTCGTATGAGCCACGAACAAAACCCTTCCTCAAGGATCTCCTTCTTCACGCACGGACACTACAATCGAAAACCCTCTGTATTCTCTTTTGGGATTCAAAAACTCAAGTAGGAGTTGTGGACTTTGCTTGAGTCCTAGGAAGAGGGAAGGAGAAGGAGAGGATGAGAAGGAAGTTTTCTTCAGAGAACTTTTCTCTTTTAGATAAAAACATCTCTGTATGTTAATTCTCAGAAGAAGATGATCTCTCAACTTCTTTTATCACAAGTTAGTTATTGAGAGAATAATGGGAGGGAGTTATAGCTCCTTCCCTTTTATTAATTTCAAATAAATTAATAAAATGGAATATATAATAACTACTTTATTATATATACATTATATGTTATATCAAATATAACATATAACCTATAGTTTTATATTGCATCAAATACAACATAAACTATAGATTTTATTCTTCCTCAACCATACATGACATTTAATATAAATCACATTTATATTAAATCCAATTATATGAATCTCACTCATATAAATGATATTTAGATCATATCCAAATATTTTATTCCTCTCCATATAAACCATATTTATATTTACTTACATGAATCTCATTCATATAATTGGTATTTGAATCATATTCAAATTCCTCTCATAATGTATCAAATATCTTGTAATTAATTTTCTCAATTAATTTGAACACTTCAAATTAATCCAAAGATTAAATCCCTGTTGAGCTACAGTGGGGACCTTATAGATCTGTAGATTGAAGTTCCATCGGTACTCGGATAATTAATTAAATTCTTTAAATAAATTATGCAACATTCGTTAACTGCCGGTCATTCCACTAAAGATCGACAGTTGCACTCTTCACACTACAGATATATTTCTATGTCCATTGGATATAACCAATCAATAGTGCGATGACCCTTCACAAATTACTCGTAAGTACAGCTGGGCCAAAATACCGTTTTTCCCTTGTAGTTACATCTAACTCCTTAAGTACCACTAATTTCTCTAATGAACAATAAGTCATAGTCCCACTATGACCAAATCCTCTTGGGCCAGGAGAGGGTGTGGCCACTATGTTCAAGATCCGGAATCAACCCTTAAGGGAGCAATTTATCTACTTGCCCCCACATCGAGGAAGAAGTGAATTCCGTCTTGTGTGGCTGAGTTCCCAACTCCCCAGTCAGACGAATCCCCAAAATGGTAGGCTTATTGAGTTGGAAATATGGTCACTCTCACCCATACAAATCAAAGGATCTCCTTCATGAGCAGGAGTTCACAACTCATTCAGGATTCAAGTCATGTCACCTATGGTCATCCTAGTGAAATGTAAGTCTCTATTATTAACGTCGTTATATAAAGAGACTAATCATTTTGTGGTTCAATCTTATACGAACTCTTTGTATAGGATACCTCGCTCACATGTCTCCACATGAATGATCAGGATCAAATAATTTGTAGCACTTTACAACACTTGTAACATCTACAAAGCAGGCCATATCCGTAGTGTCATCTGGATAGGGTACCCAGTCTTATCCATCTACTACAAACTATTTAGATTATCATTTATAAAGGAACCTTTGAAGGTTCTTGAGCGGAAGTGTGGAGATCGATCCAAAATTTATTTTTACATAATCAAAATTACATAGTACAAATGTTATGCATAATCATAAATTTATTGCATGCAAACAAAAAGGAAATGAAAGAATTAGGGTGAGAGAATGATAGGAAAAGGAAGCATGCAATGGAAGCTATCTAATTACAATTAATTTGAGTTCTAAAAGCATGCTAAACATAAATTTTTAGAAAAAGATTTCAAACAACACATGCCTTTGAAGAATTCCTCCAATCCAAACTGCTCTTCATGAATTCTCAGCTTCAAATCTTCAATGAACGACCAAGAGATCTTCTTTATTATTCTCAACCTTGAATTTGAGTGGTGGAACTCATAATTGAGCTGAATTTGTGAAGGGAATGGAATGGGTTGGGTGGTGAAGAAGAAGAACACTGTAGAAACCAATTTCTAGCCACCAGTTCTCACTCAATCTGCCAAAATTAAGGAGTTTTTATTCCTCCTCTTCATGCAAGCACTAATGAGAAGAGTCAATACCGCATCCAATTGATGAAGAAAGTGGGCTAGGTGGGATAATCTTATGAATCCACCTCCTACTTGAAGAGGTTTGGATGTTTCCACTATTTTTTCAATTTTTAATTTAATTTTTAATTTTAATTAATTTAAAATTAACTAAAATATTATTAAATAATTCAAAAATTAATTAAATTCAAAATTTCAAAATTCAATTTCTCAAATTGAATAAAAAATGAAAATTAATTTGATTTTAATTAATTAAACAAATTTAATTAATTAAATAATAATTTACAAATATTAAATTAATCACACACCTAAGTTTAAACATGAATCCTATTCATGTAATTAATATTTAAATCAATATTTAAATATTATAAACTCTCCAATTTCGTTTAATTTCGATAAATTAAACGTTAATTAATTATATCGAATATAATTATACAAACCTTAATTTGAATTTGAATGGTTCAAATTCAAATCCTAAATTCAATTTGAACACTTCAAATTGAAATCATTCCAAATTCACTCAATTTACTAATCCAAGGTGTTCATGTTTTACGAGCTAGTAAAGGGACCTTATGGACCTACAGATCATGAGCTCCAACGATTTGAGATTAATTGGCTAAAACTTTTTAGACCGAATTCATCAATATTCGTTATCACCGCCATAGCTCGACAGTTGCACTCTCCTCACTGTAGATATATTTGTATCCACTTGATTTAACCATAATTAGTAAGTTGACCCTTCACAGGTTGTTCGTAATAACGATTGGGTCAAATGTTGTTTTACCCCTGAATTACGTCAATGTTGTTTTACCCCTGAATTACGTCTTGCTCCTTAAGTTCCACTGATCCTCCAATAAACAATTGATTTGTGATCCAATCACTAAACTAGACCCCTCTCGTGCCAATGAGAGAGTAGGGCCCCTTGTTCAAGACCTGGATTCAACACTTAAGAGAATAGCCTTTCTTTTACTCTAAATCGGGCAGGCATGAATTCCATCTTGAATCCTATTTTTCCAGTTATCTACTCGACCTCACCCTTGAAATGGGAGGCTTATTGAGCCTGCGCTATTGAGCCAACCCCCACCTATAAAAATTTAAGGATAATCCTGAATAAACAGGAGTTCATAGTTAGCTTAGGATTAAGATTGAGTTACCTAAGTCATCTAAGCGAAATAGTCAATCTTAAACAGTAAACAATGTTATAAAGTAAGAGTGACTTATTTCTTGGTTCGATCTTATGCAAACTCATTGCATAAGACGCCCCTACTTCTCATGTCACCACATGAACGAATCAGAATCACTTCGTTTGTAGCACTTTACAACACTTTGTAACAACTACAGAGTGGGCCGCATCTGATAGTGTTACCAGAATAAGGCACCCAACCTTATTCGTATACTATAGATCTTTTTGGCTATTTACTCAAACTTGATCCATCTTTATGTCTCTACATAAAGTTCAAGTATTCATATAATAGTCATGGACCTTAGTTTATTGGATTTAGTCTTTAAAAGTGCAATTTATAAATTCTTATAAATTCAATAACAACTTTATTGAAGAAACATTGAATAATACCTTTATTGATAATAGAAAATATTTAACTTTACAAACTGCGAGTTTTAGGACATACAACCTAACAGAGAATTAACCCTTGAAGAACGATTTTTTTTGTATATCCTTTTCTCTAAAAATCACGAACTCGAAACCCCACAATGGACACCACCACTTGATTATCTCTGCATTCTCTAGGATGAGAATCCAGGAGTGTGTAAGCTCTGGCTTTTTGGTAAAGGAGAATTGAGAGATTTGAGAGATTTTTGGGGAAAGGAGAGGTAGAAAATTACAAAATATTTTCTCTGAAAAACCCTAAAGAGGAAGATCATAAAAACCAAATTCAACCCCTCTGGCTTAGTAGAGAGAAAAAAAGGAGAGGCTCCCTAAAATTATTTTTAAAAATAAAAATAATTTTATAAAAACTTTAATATCTATTTATATGATAACTACTTTATCATATAATTTATTATATAATATAAATTAAACTATATGTTATATCAAATATAACATATAACCTATAGTTTAAGATTGTATCCAATACAATATAACCTATAGTTTAATTCTCTCAACCACGGTATTTAATATAAATCCCATTTATATTAAATTTAATTATATGAATCCAATTCACATAATTAATATTTGAATCATATTCAAATATTTATTTCCTCTCAAATAAACTTTATATTATAATGTATCAAATACATTATAGTAATTATATCATATACAATTAAATTAACTTAATTATATCGCATATGATTAATTTCCTCAATTAATTTGAACAATTCAAATTAATCCCAAATTGATTCTAAAAAATTCTCGTTGAGTTACAAAGGGGACCTCATGGGCTTGTAACTTGAAGCTCCAATGGTACTTGAATAATTAATTAAAATCTTTAATTAATTTACTCAACATCCATTAACTGTGGGGCACTCCACTAAAGACCGACAACTACACTCTTTACACTACAGATATATTTCTGTGTCCATTAGATATAACCAATCAATAGTGTAATGACCCTTCGCAAATTGCTCGTAAGTACAACTAGGCCAAAAATACCATTTTGCCCCTGTAGTTATATCTAACTCCTGAAGTGCCACTGATCCCTCTAATGAATAATAAATCATAGTCTAACTATGAATTAATAGTCATTTTTTCGTTATTGTCAAATTGATTGATAATCAATCTGTCAATGAATAAAAAAAAACTCCTCTCGGGCCAGGAGAGGGTGTGACACCACATTGTTAAAGCTCCGAAATCAGCTTTTATGAGAGCAATTGATCTATTTTTCCCTACCTCGAGGAAAAAGTGAATTTCATCTTATGTAGCTATATGTAGCTGTGTTCCCAGCTCCTCAATCAGACGAATCCCCAAAATGGTAGGCTTGTTGAGTCAGCGATCTGGCCACTCTCAACCATACAAATCAAAGGACCGCCTTTATAGGCAGGAGTTCACAACTCACTCAGGATTTAGGCCATGTCATCTACGGTCATCCTGGTGAAATGTAAGTTTCTATTATGAACGGTGTTAAATAATGAGACTAGTCATTTTGTGATTCGGTCTTATACAAACTCATTTGTATAGAATACCTTCGCTCACATGTCTCCACATGAATGATCAGGATCATATCATTTGTAGCACTTTACAACAATTATGACATCTACAAAGGGGGTCGTACCCGTAGTGTTGCCAAGATAAGGTATCCGACCTTATCTCTCTACTACAGACCACATAGGTTATCACTTAATCATGATCCACATGTATGTCTCTACATACATGTTTAAGCTATAGAAGATAACCTTTGATGTTAGTTTATTGGTTTGTGGGTTTAATGCTACTAAATGTCAAATAAAACATATCATATTTTATTAAATAAATAAAAAGTTTGTATAATACAGTTACAAGCTACACGATTCTACGAGATTTAGGGCACCAATACCAACAATTTAAACATGATCCACTCGTATGTCTCTATATATATGTTTAAATTACACAAAATAACCTAGTATTTTTGTTTATTGGATTGAGTGTGATGGAACGAGCACATGCGCAACGGAAGAAAAATGGATCTAAAAATTTTAATTAGGTTAATTACAAAGATAAGCATGCAATAAAAACAAATAAAATGGGAAAAGAATACAACCTTTGTAGACTTTGAATCTTCTCCAAATTATCTCCAATCTCCTCGCAAACAGTTCGTAAACCACCACAAGAGTCTTTTTGACTATTCTACGGCCTTAGAACAGGATGGTGGGGTCCAGAGAGTGACTAATTTGGAGAGGAAAAAAAGCTAAAACTTTGAGAGAGAAAGGGATGAGATTATCACATACTTTCATTAATTTTCACTAAGGCCAAGAGTTTTTGAAATTCAATAAACACTCCCTTTTAAAGACCATTACATGCAAAACATGCAACTTTGAGTTTGATGAGAATTTGACACTAAAAAATCTACTAACTCAAAGTGAGATTAAGTGAGGCAAGTATCTTCAAATGAAGACAACACTAATCAATTCAATAGTTGGAATTTTCCACTCACGAATGTTGGATCTATCCACTAACCTGTGTCAAAGTTTGACTTTCAAAGTCCAAAGTCAACAAATTTGACTTTTTGACTTTCAAAAGTCAAAAAAACAACAATTTGACTTCTATTGCATTTTAACCTAGTCAACAATTTGACTTTTAATGTAATTTTGACCAATTCCATTTAATTTCAAAATTAATTTTAATAATCAATTTTAAAATTAAATTAATATTAAATAATTAATTAGATAATTTAATTAATTTAATTTAATATTAAATCCAACACTAATCCCAATTTATATGAATCCCTATTCATAATCTTGATATTTAAATCTTATTTAAATATCTCCTATTTTCTATCTCTTTATGTTTAATTCACAATTAAATATTAGGTTAAATATATTCTATATATTTAATGCTTTGTTCCAAAAATTGAATTTGAACACTTTGTCACATTGTTATAAGGTTTAGTCCCATATGAGCTAGTAGGAGGACCTCATGGACCTATAGATCATGGGCTCCAATGATCAGTGATTAACTGGCTAAACTCTTTAACCTAATTAACCACCATTCGTTAACTACCGAGTCACTCCATTAAACCCTAGTAGTTGCATTCCTCTCACTGTAGATATATTATGTCTACTCGATATAACCATAATTAGTAAGTTAACCCTTCACAAGTTGTTCGTAATAACGGTTGGGTCAAAAACTGTTTTACCTCCGAGATTACATTTTGTTCCTTAAGTCCTACTGATCCTCTAATGAACAATTGGTTTTTCACCCAATCACTAAACCGAGACTCTCTCGAGCCAAAGAGAGGTGAGGCTCTTTGTTCAAGACCCGGAGTTAGCATTTAAGGGAACAACCTCTCTACTATCCCTAAAAGTGTGTAGGAGTGAATTTCGTCTTGCACCCTATGTCCCTAACTATCTACACGGTTTTACCTCTGAAATGGGAGGCTTATTGAGCCGGCACTGTTGAGCCAACCCTCACCCATGAAAATCTAAGGATAATTTTGAATAAACAGGAGTTCATAATTAGCTTAGGATTAAGGTCAAGTTATCTAGGTCATTGCTTTAAAATAGCCAGTCTTAAACAGTAAACAACGTTATAAAGTAAGAGTGACTTAATTCTTGGTCTGATCTTATGCAAACTTATGCATAGGACACCCTCGCTTCTCATCTCAATACATAAACAAATCAGGATCACTTTCGTTTGTAGCACTTTATAACAAATTGTAACAACTACAGAGTAGGCCGCATCCAATAGTATTACCAGAATAAGGCGCTCAACCTTATTCTTATACTATAGATCATTTTGACTATTTAATCGAACTCGATACACTCTTATGTCTCCACATAAAGTTCAAATACTTATGTAATAGTCATGGATCTTTTAGTTTATTGGATTTATTTTTAAAACGAAATAAACAATTCATATATTCAATAACAACTTTATCGATTTATAGAATAAGTTTATTGTTTACAAACCACGAGTTTTAGGAATAAAACCTAATAGAGTGTATGCTCATAAAATAAAAATTATTTTATTAATAACAATTTGTTTATTGATGACGGGCAGAAATGCACGTCATTATAGGCCTTTTATTTAGAATTATGAAGGCTGTTAAGTAGAAGATGCGGAGATTATACTTAGAATTCATGAGAAAATGAGCTTGCGTCGATCGGCATTAAGAATCTCAGCTAACCCACTATTATGCGTTATTATGCGTTTAATTGTTTATTTTTATAGCAAACACAGAAATCGATCGCATGCGCGGAAGCCAGGTTATCACGGAGACGATCACATGCGGGGTATCTCTCCATCGCAAAGGCGAACGCATACGTTCGACGCATGGATGTTGGGGCCATTAACCACATGCGTCCATCGTATAGAAGTTGCGACTATAGAGTAATAACCATAATAAAAGGGATGAGCGCAAGGGAGGTGGAATTTGTTGATACTTCGAAAACCAAGCATGAATGCATACCTCGAGAGTATCAAAAGGTGATATTGACATTTCACCTACCACACCATTAGCAGCAAAGATTCAGAGCAGGTCCATCACGTCCATCACGCCATTAGCTGCAGAATTTCAGAGAAGGACCATTAATGCTGTCGGCGGTCAAGCTTTATAAATAGAAGCCGTAGAGCTGAAGTTCAAAGGATCCGGGGTTTTCTGCATGAGGCCAGATCCTTGTGATCCAGAAAAAGTGTGAGAAGATATTCTTGAGAGTTCTTCATTCCTCATCCATTCCGAGTGACGACCAGAGTCTTTGCCGGAGTTAAAGCTCGAGAAAGTCTACTCCACCGCCCATCCATGGCACCACCGGTAGCCTTGACACACATCTGATGGAAGCAAGACATTGCTTCCATCTGGCCCTCCATTTCTCTTCTATCCTTGTATTGTATTACATTGTGGCTTAAGAGATTAATACATTTTGTGATCAATGCATTTCTATATTTTCCTTCGATTCCTTCTCCATCTTCATTTACTTAGCCTCTTTTACTTTCATTGTATCCCTAAGTAAGACTACTAGAGTATCACATACTTAATCATGCGACATAGACATATGAAGCATGTAGCAAACCACCGAGAGGTGTGCGTTGCGCGAGTGTTGTGAGAAAATCCTACTTGCTTAGTGTGAAGTTGTAGCAATGTTTGTCTATGAGTAGAGTCAGCAACAACCAACTGCCTGGGAGGGTAAGTAGTTGATCACATTAAGCAATGTAAGCAAGTGTTCACTAGAGATAGGAATAATCTTATGTCAACCATGTTTATGTGATTACCTTGTTTTATGAGCACATCATTCATCATTTAGGCATACTTGGGAAAATAGTCTAAAAACCAAATCTAAACTTGGGAGAGCAGATTGAATCGCATAAGCAAGAATGGGGACTTAGGAATAAGCTCCGTTTGCTACTACACAGTGTATGCACCATTTAAGTAGGATATGGTGGTATGCGGTCATCTTGTTTATGTGTGAGAGCACGTGAGCGGGAATAGAGACTTAGAAATAAAGCCTCTCGACACTATCGCATATACATCGCATGCGTCTTCATCAAGTGTGTATAGCATGATCGCATAGCATGCGTTGGCTGGGGTTACCCTTGCGGTCAAGCTTAGTGTTGCAATGAAGACATTCTCGTCATTTTATCTATTTTCCCATACATTTTACTACGCGCTAACAGTTGCCGTGTCTCTATCTCTCACAGTCACACTTCCACTGCTTAATCTGTTAGTTAGGAGTAGGAGTAGTGCATAGCCCATAACCCTCAATATTCTTTTATTCTTCGCTGCAAACACGTTACTTCATGACATTTGGCTACAAGTCCCTGAGTTCAACCTTAGATCACCCGAAAAACTTGCGATCTCGTTATACTTGGCGAGAGAACAAGAAAACTTGTAATAGGAACGCATGGTCATTGCACACGGGATTAACGCATACTTTCCATTCCAACGCATGACACCGACACATGAGAACAAACGCATAGCCTAAGACAAGCATCATATATGCGCTTCCAAATTTTTATCATCATTTATACAAAGTTTATGAACTACGAGAATACAAGAGAGATTTAGGACATCAATCCCAACAGGATTAACATATCATCAACATACAAACATATAATCACACAGATGGCTCTATATGATTTTGAGTAAACACGTATTGGAACAGTTTACTTCCATTATTTATTTAAGTGTTGTTAAAATTTACATACCATTGTTTAGGAGCGTTTTTTAGACCATAAAGAGATTTAGGAAGTTTACATACCTTATTTTCATGATCAGCAACAATAAAACCTTCAGGTTGTATCTTATTTATTTTCTCTTCCAAGTTCCTATTGAGGAATGTCGTCTTTACATCGATCTGATATATTAAAAGACCACAAATTGTAGCATAGGCTATCAAAGCTCAAATAGTGGTTATTTTAGTCACATTTGAGAAAGTATCAAATAGTATATGTCTTGCTTTTGTGTGTATCCCACAACCACTAGTCTAGCCTTAAACTTATCTATCGTACCATCTAGTCTCATTTTATTCTTAAAGATCCATTTATACCTAATAGTTTTATTTCCTTTAGGTAGTTCCACCAATTCCAATGTTTGATTCATGAATAAGGAATCTAACTCACTCTTGATTGTCTCTTGCTAAAAACTAGAATCCACCGAGCTTAAAGCTTATTGATAAGTTTTTGGATCTTCATCTATTAAGTACATGCAAGCAAATCGATTGTATATTTTATCTGAGTTTTCAACTAGGAAGGTAGTTAGAAAATCAGGTCCAAAATCTTTACTAACCCTTTGTCTTTAACTTCTTCTAGGCTCTAATTCAAGTGTGTTATTAAGGTTAAAAAGAGGTAGTTCAGACATTTGATCGATGCTTGAAGTACTAGCAGTTTAATTAACGAGTGAATTATCTATTGATTTAGCATCAGTTTTATTCATGGGAAAAAATGCTAGAAAAACATTGCATCTCTATATTCACACAATGATTTATCACTTAAATACATAAATCTATATGCAACACTATTATTAGCATAACTGATGAAAACACAGTCAAAAGTTTTAGATCCTACCGTGGGTTTCTTGAATTCTGAATATGCTACCTTGGTTAAACACCCCCACACTCTTAAGTAATCTAGGTTAGGTGGATAACCCTTTCACAACTTGTAGAGAGTCTTATCCAACTTTATGTGGAACCCTATTAAGAATAAAACATGCAGAAAGCACAACTTCCTCCCACATGTTATTGGACAATCCAGAACTTAATAACATAGCATTCATCATTTCTTTTAAAGTTCTATTTTTACATTCCACTATACCATTTTGTTAAGGTGAATACAAAACGGTTACTTTATGAGTGATACCGTTTAATTCGTAGAATTCCTTAAGGAAAGTGTCATTATATTTATCTCTTCTATCGGATCCAATTCTTTTATTTTTCTATCTACTACTCTAGCTTTGAATTTCATAAACATGCTACTAGCTTCATCCTTTGATTTTAGAAGGTAAATTTTTTATATATCTAGAATAATCATCAACAAAAGATATATAATATTCTTTACCATCGCTACTCATAGTGTTTCTAAAATCAGCTAGATCTTTATGAATTGGCTTAAGTAATTCTATACTACGTGTTGTTATCGATTTAAAAGTTTTTTTTTTTTTTGTGTAAATTTTGCTTCTACACATATTGGGCATCTATTATTTTCATGTGAATCAGATACATTATTAAGATGCAAATTTTTAAGCCTTTTAATTGATGCAACATTAGCATGTCCTAATCTACCATACCACACATCAAATTATTCAACCATATAAGCAAAACGAAAGGCATTTTCATTCATGGAAATAGCAATAGGAACAACATTAAAAACAAACAGACCATCAGACACATATCCCTTACCAACAAAGTTACCTTTTTTTGTGATGACAACCTTGACAGTTTCAAACACAATCCTAAGCCCTACTTTGTTCAACAAACTCCCCGATACCAAATTCCTACGCGAAGAAGGAACATACAGTACATCACTAAGGGATACTGAATTAAGCTTTTTTTTACTGAAGTAAGCTTTAATAAAATCTTCTCTTTCCTAAGACACCAGGAGTTACTGAATTCCCCATGAAAACACATTCACGATTGTTAGTTTCCTGGAAGTCGTGAAAAAGATTCCGGTTTGAGAAGAAATGCCTTGATGCATCAGTGTCTAGGATCCAACTAGACTTGTTCTCCACCACCACTGCAACAACAATGTCTTCTTCAACTACATTGGCTTATGGAGTAGGTTTGACAGCAGCTAAATTTTGGTCTGGCCTTTTTTTCTCTGATTTCACTAGTAAGATTTATATCTAGGTTTCCCATACACATAACAGGTAACTTTGAACTTCTCAATTCGTCCACCGATAGCCTTAAATTGACCCTTCTTTTATGATGTCTTTATTGTTTGCTTCCCTTTGTTTTTTAACTTGTCTTTCACATTTGAAGATTCAATAAGGTTATCATTAACCGAATTAACAAATAAAGAATTTAACTTATCTTTCTGTTTGTTCACCTCTTTAGTGCGTATTTGACTAATCAACTCTTGCAGCATTAGATCTTTCTTTTTATGCTTCAGATGGTTATGGTAGTCACTTCAATATGGTGGAAAATTTTCAAGCAACACATTTTCTTGAAGAATTTTGCACATCTTCATGCCTTCAGACAGTACGTTGGTCACTAAATTTTCGTATTCGTGAACCTGCTTCATCATTGGTTTGTCGTCCAGCATCTGGAACTGCAACCACTTACTGACTACATATTTTCTTATGCATGTATCGTTGCCTTTATATCTGGATTCCAGGGTATTCCAGATAACTTGCAGATTTTTGGACGACAAAAAGAATAAATAGAGAATTTGCATGTGGTTGAGTAGATGGCCACAAATGGTTTTGTTATCCTTCTCAAACTTGTCAACGTCCACAGTACAAATTGGACCAGTAACGGTATCCTTGGAGGTTGTCGAATCAGCGATGGCAAAAACATTCTTGGAAGATGTCAGATCAGTCATAGCAATAGCATCCTTGGATTTGTTAGGGATGTCCACGGTGAGAATGCAATCTACCTTCAACTACTCAAAGAAGATTAGCAGCTTTTGAGATCAGTAGCGGTAATTGACTCTGTCGAACGACTCCAACTTGGAAAAATCTGGAAGAACTTTTCCAGATTTGATCGACATTGGTTCTGATTTTCTTTCAAATTATTAGTAGTCATCAAATCCATATGCTATTTGTTGTGCCATGGAAACCACTTCCTTGAAAGTAAATTCGGCATAACTATGGTGCAAATTATTCTTGCCAGTTGCTCCCTAAGGTTAATACAACTCTCCCTTCAGACATGCACTCATAAAATGGAGAGTCGGAATCACAACAAAAGAAGTTAGTTTGCTCAGAATCGAAGAAGAAGAAGCTTAACGAATACAAAACGTTTGGAAAAAAATAGATTCATATCTTAAAAAATAATTGCACCATTAAAAATTCTAAACGTTTTTATTTAAAGCAATTAAGTTCCAAGGTTTAAGATTTTGTAAACATTTTAAAACAAAAATAAATAAATCTATTTTTTTCACACAAGCGTAGTTGCCTGAGCCTGCCTGCCCACCTACTCGAAGGGACAACGGTGGCGCACACATGGGAAAAGGCCCCTTACTCCCATTTTATCCACTTTTGTGAGTCCTTAGAAGTGGTTTTCGATATATACTCTTGATGTATTTTGATATATGTGATGGTTAAATGCTCTATGATGTCATCAAGAACACATTGTTTTGCCTAATTAAATCCAAGTGTAAATCTAACTAGGCGCCTGGTGAATCCAGGGTCGAACACAAGAATTGCTAATTTTTTGTTAAATAAAGGTGATGAGTTTATGTTCATAAGTGTTGAAATAAAAGATGATGACTGCGTTGGAAATCACAATCGTAAAGGAAGCAGATTATGCAATGCGATGAAGTTTTCCAATGGATGAATTAGGGTTAAGGCACATATTCACTAACATTCCATAAGTAAATGCACAAACCATGCATTCAAGCAGACTACTCGCAAATCATAACTACACTTCTCGATGTATTTAATCACATTGTCCTATTTCTAGGATACATGCGATGAGTTCTTAGTGCAAGAGATATTTCTTTATTTCTAAAGGTAATATTTTCTTGTTTTATTCAGTCTAAATCCTTTACTCTTTTAAGCATAGATTTGATCTATTTAAAGCAATCTCTCAACTGATTCAAATAGCTTACAAAGCATGCATAAGACATGTTGAACACATAATCAGGCTTTACTTAGTTCATGTTAGTTGCAACGATTCTCAACCCATACAGAAATTAATTACTCATGGATAAAGATGAAGAGATAGGTGAATAATAAACTATGAATGCATTCATATTGATAAAATGAGTTTTTAAACTGAAAAGCATCTAAAAAGTGCTTTTATTACCTTCAAATTTAGAGCTACTATTGTTAGTATTTGTTTAGTTTGATGTAGTTTATTGAGTGATTAAGAAAACTGAGCATCAGGAGCAATTTTTGCGAAAATGATAAAAAAAACCTGGGTAAAACTCCAATTTTGAGCACTTACGAGTTGGCCATGAAATTAGGAAGAAACCAAGGACCCAAAATCAAGAAAATAGGAAAATTTGGAAGGCAAATCGGGGAAGTCAGTGTTGGAAGAGCGTTGCAACGCTGCTCCCTGACGCTATGACTCGAGACTAATTAGAAACAGGGCAGCGTTGCAACGCTACGGCTTTGACGCACGACTGACATGACGGCGGCATTGCAACGCTGCGAGAATATTATAAATAAAAACATTGCACCGCTAGGTCTAAAAAAAGGAAGGAAAAAAAAAGAGAACCGAATTTGGTAAATTTTACTTAAATTCTAGTCCGTACAAAAGCCGAAACAGAGAAATTCTGATTGTTTTTTGTTGAAGACTCGAGATTTTGATTGAGAGTTGATATGAGAGCGTTTCTGGATTGATCGTGACAAGAAGATTGATCGGGATCGTGCAGTTTTGTTGAAGAACAATCCAGTATTCGTGGCGAGAGTAAAAAAGATCGTGATTGGGATTCGAATTTATGAAGGGAGATCGTTCTTCTTTGTTACTTTATTTTTTTTCATAATGATTGTTTTTTTGTTGAATACTGTTATCGGAATCATACATGGCTAAACTCTTTTATTCTAAGGTATTTGTGGATCTTAGGGATGTTATTTTGAATATTGAATTTATAATTGATTGATTTTGCATGGATTTCTAAATTATTTGTGTTTAATGCTTTTGATTAACTGGCCATTAATTAAACGAACCTAAGTTAATTAGACGTCTCGAGAGAGAGTTTAATTCGTTGGACCCAATAATTTAGATTGTTATTCGAAATTGCATGAGTGAATGTAGAATAACAAGGGGTGAAATTGAAGGGTCTTAATGCTGTAACTATTCAAGCGATAGAAGAGATTTGGGTTGATGGGTAGTTCTTAGGATGGTTTGAGCTCGAGAGAGGATTTCCTAGTTTTAGAACTTCTAGCCTCAATCTATCAATTTCAATCAATTGCATGTCATATTCATTGTATTCCTTAAATGAAACAATACCATGGAATTGTTTTGCTCTGAATTGTTCTTGTATGTAACTAAATTTTTGTTATCCATAGTTATAGGTAAAATCATCTTTTGGTTGCCTGGATAAAATGGACGAAGAATTGTGATAGCTAAGTTAGGAAAATTTTGCTCACGCCGGTCCCTGAGGACGATACCCTATTTGGGATTTATTACTTTGATTGTGTGCACTTGCGCATACCGTCATCAACGTTTTACACAGTATGAACAATTGTAGTAAAAAGAAGATATAGAAGTGAGATAGAAAGTCAAAACGTTGATAACAGTTTCTTGCTCCTTCGGGCTCTTTAAACAACTGCTTCTTGAGGATTGTGTTGAAGAATATGGCTTACCTTCTACTTTAAGAGAGCTCTTGAGCTTTCAATCAAGATTTCGCTAGAGCTCGAAAGAAATATGTGAAGTGAGATTTTTGCAGAGTTTTTCCAACATCTCCATGCTCTCTTTTGCATGAAAATCTTGTGGGGTATTTATAGGTGTCACGAGGTAGCTTTTCCATCTCTCACTAATGATTATTCTGACAGCATGCATTAAATTCCATACCCTGATGCGTCGTCTGCTTCGCGTCAGAAGTTCATTGGCTCTGTCGTGGACCTTTCTTGTCAGCTACTAACTTGGTCCTTGATTTGACTTCCACCGCCTATGCGTCATGTCACCTTCCCTTTCTTCTATTGCATGAGTCTATATGTCTCCAGCTATGAGGTTTCGTTGTTAGCGTCAGGAATTTCCTCCGTGATGAACTGTTGATCGCATGACAGGATTTTTACATTTCAAAAAATACAATTTTATAACTTTTAAGGGCTATGAGATGTTGTACACATGCGATCGTATAATATAATGAAATCATAAATTTCTTACCAATTATGTTGCATTGTCCATGATTTTTCTTAATTGTTTTAGATAAAAGAAGTAAAATAACTTGTATTTCTATAAGTCATAAACTTTCTACCCACCTCTTAATTCTTCTGTGGTGCTATTCCACAAACCTGGTGTAATACCCTTTATTAAGAAAATATATGTATGCTTCTCCCTAGCCTTCAACCAAAGATATTAGCATATCCAATATTGAACTGTTAGTTACACTTACACTCTTCCATAAACCCCCTTTCCTCGCCTACCCCATTTACAATCTAAATACCCAAACTACTACTCTAACTAATTACTAACATATCTCAGTGTCATTTCTATAATTATCTTCATGGTCTAAAAAAATAAAATTTCATTTGAGAATTATTAAAGTGTTGTTTGATAATTATTTCATTTTTTATTTTTAAATTTTGAAAATTAAATTTATTTCTTCTCTTATTTCTTAAAATGATTTACATATTTCTTAAATATAATGATTGAATTCTTAATCAGAATCTAAAAATAAAAATTAGTTTTCAAAAATTACCATTTTAGTTTTCAAATTTTGACGTAATTTTTTAAATCATTAGCTAAAAATAGATAGATAACAAATCAAAAAAAATTTGAAGTAAAGACAGTGCCAACAAATTTATTCTCAAAAATAAAAATCAAAAAACCAAATAATTACCAAACGAAATGTAAAATCGAAAAATCAAATAATTACCAAACGAAATGTAATTTTTTAATTTTTAAGAATTAAACTTTTAAATTTGTACCTTGACCCTTGTTATCGATTTTCTATCAATATATTCAAACACAAGGCAACACTAGTTTGAAAAAAAATCATTATTATTTTAAATTTTGACAATGTTTGTTATAAAAAAAATGGAGAAAAAAAAAAAAACAAACATAAATTTCACAAATAAAATTGAAAAACGAGATCATCGTTCAATTGAGTGTAATCGAGTGGCGGTAAAGCCATTCAGAAACAACATTTATTTACAACACTCATCTTGTTTGCATAAACATGCTTATGGAAACCACAGCCTTGTTTGAATATCGGGTCGTCTAGTCTAAACCAATTTGCATACAGTATCCTAGAGTACATGTTTTAGTTTACAGTTCTGTTAAATAAATTAAAAAAGAAAAGGGAAAAAAAGAGAGAATATGTTCTTCAATCTACAAGGCATTGCACGTTTCAAGGGTAGATTTCGCAAGCCACAATAAGCCAGGATCATTACGTTTCAGTACCAGGAATGTTTCTGCCTTCCCGATTTCGTCTAGCAGTGCATCTTCAATGAAACCTATCAAGAACAGGATCTCCAATGCAGCTGCATTAAAAAATATTCAAGAATTGATGCAACTGATCATAGCATTTTCGAATCAAATTCTTAGTTTGGTTTTCCTTCCTTTGTTGCTTTTAGTATATTGGATACAAAAACCATCATAGATTAATCTAGTTGTAAATAAGGACATAAACTTGATAAAGGACTAAAGATCGTTGGTTCAAATCAAAATAGCCACCTACCTAGAATTTAAATCCTACAAGTTTCTTTGACATCTAAATATTGTAAAATCAGAGGAGTTGTCCCACGAGAGACGAGATGCGCGGAAGCTTACTCGAACACTCACGGATTAGAAAAAAAATTGTATACTGGATATGGATGCATACAACACTAACCTTTATAGTTGGCAACATTCTTCTGGATAATGGGATTAGCCTGTAATGCAACATTTATTACCTCAAGGAAACGAACTTAATTAGAGAGAAGAGAGAGAAAAAGTTAATAGTCTCGCCTTGCGCAGCTTTCTGTATTTCATTTCATCAGGGTGTTCAATTACATTCCTGCAAAAAAGAGGAAATTCAGTCAACAATTCACCAGTGAATATCAAATCATAATGACCAGTTGCAAAAATAATAGCCAGACGTTGCCGTTATAAATTAATCAGTACCCAAGGACAAGCAGCTGAATATCGCCATCAAGAATTGAAAGCACAAAAGAAAAGGAATGGTAGAACTTACTTAACAATCTTGAACAAAGTTTGAATAACTGCTGAAGATTCAGAAGGTTTAACTTCAGCCAGCAGCCTTGCAATGGCCTCACGCAATCGATTGCAAACAACAGAAACAGAGTCTTGTATCCTTTGAATTTCTTGGTCATCAGGATCAGGCTCGTCAACAGGCATTTTAGATGAATCCACCTGATGTACCGAACTTCCATCAGGGTCAGGCCTTTCATCAGGGTCAGGCTCCATCTGCATAGGTTCCACTCCTTGAGTAGTATCATGCTTTTTACAGTTTATGCTTAAATGGGTTTGGTCTGTCACTAAGCCAGCTTCTAGGCAATCAGCCTCATCATGTCCAATGGCATTTCCACACCCCAACGTGTTCGCTTTTTCTTCCAAGTTATCTGGATAAGGTTCAACAACCATTCTTTGGAAAATGTTGCAATCCAAGTTTGGCATTCCTTGAGAGAAATGATCTGTGTCAGTTATTTTACTGTTCGAAGAGCTTCCAATATCATCAGGATCTGGTTCTCCATACAACTTTGTGGCTTCCAACAATCTGCTGTTAGTAGTAGGCACAGGCTGTACTTCTGTGCTGCTCAAATCTGTTTGAACTACTAGGCTCTTAATGAATCTTGGTTCAAATTCAGATTCTAAACTTTTGCTCCCTATAGAATCATCAAGATCAGGTTCAAGCTTGTTTTTATAATTAGAACTGTTGTCGGAATCAAGCTCAAGCATGCTTTGATCATTGGAGCTGTCATCAGGGTCAGGCTCGAGCTTCTTTGGATAAGCACTGTCATCCGGATCCGACTCTGCACTTACTTGAGACACTCTTGAACTGAAATTTGAAGTGTTTGTCAAACGGTGATAAGCAGCAGCAACTGAAGCAGCACGGGCATTAACCAGCTGATGTGACACACTTCCACCAAGCTTCTGTGAGACAGCAAAGCCATCTTCGACATCGTCACTTTCTTCATGATATTGGGAATACTTAATTCCAGTCAACGTGTGGCCTTTTGATCTTGTCCAATCTAAAGCAGCAGCCTCCTCATTAAGCTAAGAAACATTAAATTGAAAAGACAACCCAATTAATGAATAATAATTAACACAAAGCGAGTACTGCCAATATGGCCTAATAAATGAAAAAATGATTCATAATAAAAACATTATTACCTGCTTATCCAGAGCATGGAAGTTGGCGTCGTGCTCAGAATAAATCATGTGTGCCTAATTGTAAATCATAATAAGTTCAGGGATTCATTCGGGACGTAATTATCATGTATTATTAACCTCTCCATGTATAAAAATGAAAAACGATACAAAGAGAGCTCACAAGTTCGTGGAGTAATGTCTTCTTGATACTTTCATATTTTCTGAAACCCTTCAGGTCATCTGTACGAAGTCGAAGGGATATCTCCTCTCCATGGTTCTGATCAGAAACTATAGTAAAAAATCAAATTTGGAGAATAAGATACTTGAGTTTTTCACGCACTAAAGTGATCATACCTTATTAAAGCCAAGAATACATTTAGGGCTCACACCAACATAACCAACAGGGGCCATCTCAGTCATGATTCCCACACGCCAACGGTGCTAAAAGAAGGTCAATCACCAGATTATTTATTGCTAATGATATATTACATACATCCAGATTTAGACATTCCTTTACCTTGTTCATGATTGCAATAATACCAGGGTCAGCAGCAAGCATGTGCATTCTTTTCAAAGCTTCTGAAGCTGGAGGGTTTAGCTACAACCAATGGAAGAATGTGCCATTCAACACCAGATCAAGACGTGGATTAATGTAATTATTAACAGCTAAAGGAAATCTTATAAGAAATACAGTTCAAAAGCAAGAATTAAGAGCAAATCTGTATCTAGATTAAAGGGCATAAACCCTGAAAAATGCAATCCTGCTACAATATTTATGCATGCAATATAAAATTATTGAAATGATCACTAAAGAGCGCAAGAAAAAGCACCTCGATTCCTGGAATTTGAAGTGTCCGAAACTCGCAAAATACATAGGGTCCTTCTGGTAGTTTCAGCATGCCCTTAGGCTTACTTGACATCCGTTGTTTCAGTCTTTTCTCTTCTTCATCGAACCCAATAATTCGTTCATTTTTATTAGCATTGTTCAAAACTTCGTCTACCTCATTCTTAGAGACTCCCATCATTCTGATAGGCTTGTTATCCTGAAGCAGTCAGAGGTGATAGTCAGATGCCTAGAACTAGCAGCACAATGACAATTTTTGCAGCAGAGTAAGAAATTGTTCCTACAGACTGGAACGGCAAACTTTATAATCAGGACTTCACGTGCATCAACTTCACCTATATACTATAACCGGTAATGCATGAAATCAAAAACTGGGAAGTGACTGCAGTGCACGACGTAAATCAACTCAACTTCATAGAAATAAGAAAGTGAATTTGCACCTTAAAAATGGAAAACTTTTGCAGATCCAAGTATCCATCTTCATCAGAAAATGGATATAACATTTTAGAGCTTTTACTGGAAAATTGTGGGACTATGAGCCGCATGGTATCTACTTTAACTTCAGTTAATTTAAGCAGCTTCTGACCAAGGTCTCTGAGAGTAGAATCTGAACTGATTTCCACCATATACTTTGTTCCCCTCCATAAGACGGGTATATTATACATGCTGTGTTTCTGCTCCATTTTCTCCTGATAAAACAACAAACTTTTATTAGGACACTCGGAATGCATTGCATAAAAAATTTAGATTGTCAAAGCAAAAGCTTCTCCTGCTCATCTTAATAAGAATCTGGTAGCATAAGATACATATATTGATTGGTAACGCTAGTTTGCACAAAACCAATATGGACTTTGTGAAGATAGCAGAAGAGAACTTAAGGTCGTCCCATCAGCTGAACCCATTTTAACTATTTGCAAGTGGAAATCTTTCATGGCGCTGCCTAAAAACTGTTTGCTAATAAATTCAGATTGCAACCAACACGTACCATTCAAGGTTTCCATAAACGATCCAGTAACTTCCCAGAAATTAATGGCATTTGAACACAAACTAAAGCATGTAAAATTATGCAGCCAAGACTGCTAATTAGAAGACCACTTTTAGTCTCTGAGCTCTCCCCTATGCTTCAAATTTTGTAACAATTTAGACAAAAAGTGTTGTTATGATTCAATGAGATTTCTTACTTTGTAGATTCCTAAACCGATTAGAGAAAGAGACCAAATGCCTTTATAAAAAACAGAGGCTGTCCTTACATAACAAAAATTGACACTTGATTTTGACAGAATTTTGCACGTCGGAATCTAAATTGTTACAAATTTAAAAGCACATGGAAAAATCATTACTTCCATGAAACAAAAGTGTTTTCTTAACCTACTTAGAATATACAAACTCTGCACAGTTAACATTTAGAAAATTGAAGAAAGGTTGGCTTCAGATAAAGGAAGTTCCTCATCGATCTATCCCGAAACTACGTATAACAACAATAACCAAAAGAAAATCTGTCTCCCCCTACGCGAAAAGGTTAAAACCCTCACTCGCTCCAACTATCCCTAAACTCAAGAAAACAAATTGACCAACGATATTCCTAACAGCTGAACAATCCGATTGTTTCTCAAAGCAAATCACGCCCCTATAGAATAATACATTCTTCGCGAAATCAAGAGGTGATGATAACAAACCCTGCCAATCTAATTCAAATAATTCACCAATTGAATTCCATCACAACAAAACGAAATCAAAACCACGGTCTTAAAATTAGTGAAAAGGACAATCTGAAACCCAGATTCTTTAGGCCATGGACGACTTACCAGAAGTTGGCTGTCTAATGTGCAGAAGGAATATCAATATTGCCGAAGAAATTGCTTCGATGAGAAAATAAAAGAGATTTATAAGCGTTGAAAAATGAGAATGGGGGTCACACAGTCCAGGGGGCGGCAATTTATTCGACGGATATTGGAAGACGAATGACGACGACGCCCATTTTTACGCTTGTTCAAAGCAATACGTGTGCGCTGGCGTGTGATTTCAAAGGAATGTATCATAATTTGTTTCTTGGAACACGTTTTTACCCGAATGTACTAGAAATGTTACGATCAAAACAATTAAATGAATTCAAATTTCACAATTTTTATATCTATTATTAAAATTAATTTTCAATTTTTCGTTTATAATCATTTTAATTTAATTTATCGACAATAATATCAAAGAATGAATCAAGTGAGTATTTAGTAAAAAATTTATATTTAAAATTATAAATCTTTGAACCTAGAAACTAAAATTCAAATCGATAAAATTGTAATACTTTATAATCTTAGGTTTTGTTTGGTGGTAACCATTTGATTTTTTATTATTTATCTCTAAAAATTATGTTTATAGCCAACATGAGCGTAACTCAATTAGCATAGTGTTTATACTATCAATCTCGAGGTCGAATGTTTGGTTCCCTCACTTCACACTTTAATTATAATACCTTTGTAAAAAAAGAAAAAATTGTGTTTATAAACACCACTTTCATCTTCTTCTTTTTGTGTGTGTGTGCCCTCTATCTTTTATGAGTGTTTTCAAAATCGTAGTTACATTCTAAAAACTCAAAAAAAAAAAAAAAAAATAGTTTTCAATATCAAAGCAAGATTTTAAAAACTAAAACTAAAAGTAGTTTTTGTTTTTAAAAATTAGTTTAGAATTCAAAGGTAGGAAATACATAAATCATGGATAAAAAATTGTGAGAAATCAAGTACATTTATTGTATTTTTTTTTAACCAAGTTTTAAGGAGAAAATTTCTAATACTACAGCCTTCATTATTGCTCGTCACCAGGGTTGACAAAATTCCCCGTGGGGCTCCGCCCCGGTTTGACCGGGGATGGGGTCAAATAGGGGATTTTTTCGAGGCCCCGTCCAGAGACGGGGCGGGGACGGGGATGGTATCCCCGCCCCGACCCCGACCCCGATTTTATATAGTTATATTTTAAATATTTTATAAAGTATATATTTATAATATATAAAATAACTTATTTACATGTATGTTTATAATGTATACTATAGATTTATAGTGTTGTAAGTGTAATGTCTAAACCCTAATTACTTTAAGTAAGAGTAAGTAATGAGATGTTTCCTAATGAGTTAAATGAAGCCATGTTTTAGGAGGGTTAGAGGCTGGAAGCAAGGAGAAATAAGCTCTTATGTAGCTAAGTGTAAACCCCGAATTCAAAGTGTCCTAAACAAGCATGTTTGTCTAAAGGAATATATATTAAATATCATATAAGTGAAAATCCATGTTATTTAAAGAAGTTATAGAGAAAGGAAAAGGAAAACACAAAATAAGGAAGTTCACTTATTGGTTTGGCACGTGGCGATTTATCCTTGGATTTGGGAGGCGGCAAGAAGATTAAAAGGGAAAGGAACTTCGAAAGTTTGGTTTTGACAATCTACATGAGAAAATTTAAAGAAATCGATGCTATTTGAAAGCTGAAAGAATCTAGTTTTCAAAGTTGTCTTGCCAGAGAAAGATGGCAGGAGAAGAAGAATAGAAAGTGATGAAATTACAGAAGAGACAGAATCTCGGGTTAATCAGGGCCCGAGGTGAAAATTGGGAATTCTAAGCCAAACTATAAGGATTTTGTGGCTGAAATTTTAAGGTATAAATTAATTCAATTCTAAACATGTTTGTAGAAGGAAGTTTCTTCAAAAGAGGTTTGGATTTTGAGTTATGAATTTTTAACGTTGTAACAGAGAACCTGTGCATAAGCAAATAGCTGCTTGGGAAGAATAAACAAACAGCTCACCCTGGAGATTATAGTGAGATATTGTGAAGAGGATCTCGCTAATGAAGAAGATCTCGCTAATTTTGTGAAAAGGATCTCGCTAATGAAGGAGATCTCGCTAATTTTGTGAAGAGGATCTCGCTAATGAAGAAGATCTCTCTAATTTTTGTGAAGAGGATCTCGTTAATGAAGGAAATCTCGCTAAGAATTTGGGTTGGTATCGCTAGCATCGCTGGTAATGAGTATCGTTAGTGTCGCTCTAGGGGATCTCGCTAGTGTCGCTCATGGAGATCTCGCTGGTGTCCCTCATGGAAATCTTGCTGGTATCGCTCTAGGGGATCTCGCTGGTGTCGCCCATGGGGATCTCGCTAGTAAGGCAATCTTTGATGATGAAAGTTCCATTAGTAAATGTAGTATTTAAGGTACTTTGCTAAGAATTCTAAGTAGTTTAACCGAGAATTATATCTTTTCAGACCAAGAAAAGCTAGGAGAGGCGTATAACCCGTTAAGAGGCCAGCGAACTGTGAGTGACTATATGATGAATTAATGTTTTAATGATTTAGAAACTATGGTTTCCTTGAAGTTATTTCTCATGCTAAGTGTTTAAATGAAGTGCCAAGCAACATATTTGTGAAACTGTCTCTCATGCTAAGTGAAGCATGTCTTCCATGGAATTGATATGATTTAAATATGTTATCTTTTCCAAATATTTTTAGCATGTTTAAGTAACTCCATTTTTATGATAAACTAGTATGATGGATGAACTAGTATGATGATTTGAGCACTAAGCCTTAGTGTTCAACTAAATGTTTATGACTAGTTTTACTTAAAACGCGATACCGAAGGACATTTGAGAAGGTATCCGCCCAATAAGATACTGAAGGACATTTGAGAAGGTATCTGACCAACTTGGTACCGAAGGACAATAGAGAAGGTATCGAACCAACTTGATACTGAAGGACATTTGAGAAGGTATCTTAGCAGTTCGATACTGAAGAACGTTTGAGAAGGTATATGAGCAGACGTACCAAAGGATACTGAAGGACAATAAGAAGGTATCCTAATCAAGTACCTAAGGATACTGAAGGACAATGAGAAGGTATCCTAGTCAGGTACATAAGGTACGACGGTACTCAGTTATAACCACGTGCACGTAGGTAATACGACGTCGAGGGATTGAATAAAAGAGTTCTCCCCGGCTAAGATTGACTTTGAGGGTTAGATTTAGTAGTTCACTTTCAACTAAGGATAAAGGCAGTCGTATCTTCTCATAGACTAGAAGGATAGTTTGGATTGCTAATGCTTATGAATGTTTATCAATGCATGATGTTACTAATATATGAGTTTTCCAAGTATGTTTTCCTTATCTAACACATGCTAATAGATTTATAGGCTAATTCAACACAATTTAAGCCAACTTATTTTATAGAGTATGAAGCATGCGTTAGGGTGGGAATTAAGCTTGGTGTGCTATGTTTATTTACCTAAGATTGCTAAAGTACATGTGTTGATATTCTTAAACACAATGAAGAGGAGTACTGAAGATAAGAAAGGTATATGAATAAATGTACCTAAGGTGTTGACGGTACATAGAAACCTCCACGTACACGTAGGTAGTTTTGAAGGAAAGGCCAAGTATGGATCTCCTAGGCCATACACCAGTAAAAGGAGGCTGAAATATGGGTCTCTTGACTGATAACAGACGTTGAGAGCTAGAGCGATGTATGTCCGTTCTCAACTAGAGAATAATTATCTTTAATGGTGTTTAAGAGTGGTTATCAATGCTAATGTTTTAAGGAAATTGCTTAAGATGCCCATCGATATATTGAAAGAAATCGACATAGGGATATCTCTTAGCCATAGTTTAATATGAACAGGTCGAAGTAGAGGTCTCATACGGCCATGGTTTGGCGTTGGGAATTAGAGCAATGAATGTTCATTCTCAACTAAGATTCAGGTTTCAAATGCAATGGTTTTAAAGGTTTTATGTACACGTTTGCTTGGTATACTTTAATTTCAGTATTATGATTCCAAGCTTTCAATTTTGAGCATGAGATTTATATTTTATTAAGTTACTCACTAGGCTTCTAGCTCACATTTTTAAATGTTTTTTTTCAGGTAGCGGTCAGTTACCAAAGGACTATTCTGCTACTTCTCTGCCACTCAAAGAAACAGGTTGAAGGAAGCGTAATTGAAGACTTGTATTAGTTAGTACACATGTGTCTGTCTAGTGACTAGTATTCTTGTTAAGGCTCACTAGGTTGTATTATCTATGTAAAAGCAATCTGCGAAACCCTCTAATGTAAATGTGTTAAGCTTTGTGTTATTATGTATGTATTCAGGGTTTGAATATTATTTTAAGGTAAGTTAGGCAGTAAGTGCCAGCAAAAGGGTTGGTAACTGCTGCAGTCACCATTCCGTCCAAGTTAGAAGGGTAATCTGGTGCGAGGTGTGACAAGTTGGTATCAGAGCAAAATATTTTGGGAAGAGAGGGGAAAAGTTTATATATATATAAGTCGAAGTCTTGAGTCCTTAGTATGTGTACTACTTAAGTAAGAGGAAGATGTCAAGAAAAGTGGCAAGTAGAGCAGGCAGACAGACAACGGGAACTCTGACCCTACCTTTAGAGGTTCCGACATTCGAGGGAATCCAGATGATATTGAACGGAAAGGTAAAGACCTAATAAACCAGGAAACGACTTCAGACGGGGAGTCGAGGATTCTGCAAACAGGAATAGATCCTCAGTTAGAGGACATAATATTTAACAGGATCATCAAGAGGTTGGTGAAAAGTGTTGAATTCATGAAGTACGTTATTGAGAATGACCTAGTAGATATTGATAAAGGACAGAGAGCTACAAGTCAGCATAGGGTAAGAAGGAAGAAGCCAAGACTTATGATTAGTATGGATGATAGATCAAGGTTTGGCATCCTACCGGGCTGGTAGCTGGTACAGGTAAAAACCTTTATGTACAAATGGAGGTAAACATCATCGAGGGACATGTTATAAGGGGGAAAACGTATGTTTCCAGTACGGACAGGTAGGACATATCAAGAAGGAATGCCCAACTAGGTCGGGGAGTTCAGATAGAACACGACATGACTTTACAGATGATAGATAAGCCTAGTGGCTCAGAAGCCAAGGAAGGACTTCAAAAGAAGAAAAATGAGAAAGGAAGCAAGACGACCTCAGTGTCAGGGTGGGTTTTATAAAGTGCCCTACCGAGAGGCAAGGAGTCACCTAATGTTGTGAATGGTAAAGTAACTTTATGTATCAGTATATTTATGAACTAGTTGCTTATGGTACTACACCTTTATTGTTATCTAGCATGTTGACCTGCTTGTAGGAAAGATTGTAGAGAGCATGCCTAAGTGGTTATTATTATGCTGTGGAAAGGTTGTAATAGTATAAGAGTTTTACAGGCTCTGGAGTAGTTGTTGATAAGTATAGTTATGAAGTGATTCCATTAGATTTTCTGGAATTGATGTCACTCTAGAGCATGGATTTTTCAAATAAATGTTACAACCGTATGAATTATTTTAAGGATGGATGATGCTCGAGAGATTTAGCAAAAGACAGTATTTGTAAGAAGCAAAGGAATACTTTCAGGAAGCCTGATATCAGTAGTGAAGGCTAAGAAGCTACTAAGTAAAAGGTGTGAAGCCTATTTAGCCATATGACAGTTTCATAGGACGAGAAGATGGAACCTAAGGATGTACCAATTGTACAAGAGTTCCTGGATGTTTTCCCTGAAAAGCTATCAGATTTACAATCTGACCAGGAAGATGAGTTTACTATCGATTTATTTCCAGACACAACACCTATTTTTCCCGGTACCATTAAGCATAGTGCCAGAAAAACTTAAGGAGTTGAAAGTTCAGGTACAAGAATTAATAAATAAGGGTTACAATAGATCCAGTGTGTCACCTTAATGATATATTGGTGTATTCAAGCAGTAAGAAAGATCACGGGAACCATTTGAGGATAGTTTTGCAGACACTGCAAAAGAAGCAGTTGTATGCCACGTTCAGCAAATGTGATTTCTGGTGAGACCAGGTTGTATTTCTTGGTTATATGGTTTCAGCAGCAGGAGTGAGTGACTCTAAATTCTTTAAATGTTTTAAGTAAATTGCTAAAGCTTATGAATATTTAGCAATGCATACTTACCATAAGCTATTTATGACAACTATTCTCAAATAGTTACCAAGCAACGCATCTCACGTTGATGTTGTATGTATACTATGTTCTTACAATGACCATGAGGATGCGTTAGTAAGGAATGTGTTTGAGCAACTAAGTTATTAAGAGATAAGAATGTGCAAGCAAGTAAGTATAAATAGCTCGGTACTAAGATACACGAAGAAGGTACTGAAGCTTAGACTAGAATGTGAATAACTTAGAACTGAAGTACATAGAGAAGGTACTGAGGCTTTGCCTTAGAATTTGAATAGCTTGATACTGAAGGACACGAAGAAGATATTTGAGCAATAGGACCTAAGGCATGATGGTATTTGAACTAGAATTGTACAAATAAGGGAAAAGTTGTGATTGATAGTGTCGGGAACACTTCATTCTAGCCATAAATTGATGTTGAGGGATTGAGTAAAGATTCTCTCTCAACTAAGAATGCAAGTTATGATTGTAAGAAGAGAACCAGAAGAGTTCCTTCCCAGTTAAGTAGTAACGCAGTAAAGAATCATAAGGAGTGAGCAAAACGGCCACCCTAGACTAATAAACTAAGGCATAGTCTAGCAAAATAAGAAAAGCACTATGTGATGTTTGATTCGTCAACAAGTAAAACCTGAAGGGCAAAGGCCGACAAGGTGACTCAATCCACTAGTAGTACCTAAGTCGAATTCGGGAGTCACACAGGTAAACATAGATTTTTCACTAGAAATAGAATGTATAGCAGGTTTGCTCAGAGGTTGGTGGAAAATGTGAAGTATATTCTAGTGAATTCAGAGGAAATGATGTAATCTAGAGGAAGTCCAAGCCAAATTACTCCTAAGAGGAGGGAAAGGATGAGCAACAGTGAGCTCAAAATGTATCAAGGGTACATTGAATATAAAAGTAAGAAACAAAATGGTCAGCAGAAGACAAAAAGGAAAAGGTCAAGATCTGCCGATGTTCCAGGTAATAGCTTGAAGTTTGAATTGTAACTGAGCTAGGGACTAGTACAGTTAAGAAAACCTTATGTATACTATATGGTAAGCCATAGTTTGGGAAATGTTATAGTACAAATAATGTCTTTTCCCAAGTGTGGACAAAAAGGACATCCTAAAAGAGTGCTCTTGGTTAGGTCGAGAAGTCTAGTTGGCACAAATATTGAATTCACAACTAGCAAGTAATTCAAAGATGTGACAACTGGAAAATAATGTTCCAGTGCTGGAAAATGGAAAAGAACCACCCTAGTAATAAATAAAAACTATAACTCAGTGGAAAAAGAAAGAGTCACTAGGGGACATGACAAATATAGTGAACTATGATAACCAAGTTGTTCATACATACTAGTATTATTTAATATGAATAAAGATAATATCAGAGTAGCGCAGCAAAAGAGAAGAAGAAAGAAAGGAAGAAGGTTGTAAAGTTTATGACCAAAAGACGTTGACAAAATCTAAGTTATAAGTAGGTTCGAGTAAATTTCGAGGACGAAATTTCTTTTAGGGAGGAAGAATTTGTAAAGCCTGAACCCTCATTACTTTAAGTAAGAGTAAGTAATGAGATGTTTCCTAATGAGTTAAATGAAGCCATGTTTTAGGAGGGTTAGAGGCTGGAAGCAAGGAGAAATAAGCTCTTGTGTAGCTAAGTGTAAACCCCGAATTCAAAGTATCCTAAACAAGCATGTTTGGCTAAAGGAATATATATTAAATATCATATAAGTGAAAATCCATGTTATTTAAAGAAGTTTTAGAAAGAAAAAGAAAAACACAAAATAAGGAAGTTCACTTATTGGTTTGGCATGTGGCGATTATCCTTGAATTTGGGAGGCGGCAGGAAGATTAAAAGAGAAAGGAACTTCGAAAGTTTGGTTTTGGCAATCTACATGAGAAAATTTAGTGAAATCGGTGCTATTTGAAAGCTGGGAGAATCTAGTTTTCAAAGTTGTCTTGCCAGAGAAAAATGGCGGGAGAAGAAGAATGGAAAGTGATGAAATTATAGAAGAGACAAAATCTCAGATTAATCAGGGCCCAAGGTGAATATTGGGAGCTCTGAGCCAAATTATAAGAAATTTGTGGCTGAAATTTTAAGTTAAGAAATTTAACTCAATTCTAAACATGTTTGTAGAAGGAAGTTTCTTCAAAAGAGGTATGGATTTTGAGTTATGAATTTTTAAAATTGTAACAGAGAACCTGTGCATAAGCAGACACTGCTTGGGAAGAATAAGCAAACAGCTCACCCTGGAGATTATAGCGAGATATTGTGAAGAGGATCTCCCTCATTTTGTGAAGAGGATCTCGTTAATTTTTGTGAAGAGAATCTCGCAAAAGAAGGAAATCTCGCTAAGAATTTGGGCTGGCATCGTTGGTAATGAGTATCACTGGTGTCGCTCTAGGGGATCTCGCTGGTGTCGCTCTAGGGGATCTCGCTGGTGTCGCCCATGGGGATCTGGCTAGTAAGGCAATCTTTGATGATGAAAGTTTCATTAGTAAATGAACTATTTGAGATATTTTGCTAAGAATTCTAAGTAGTTTAACCGGGAATTATATCCTTTCAAGCCAAGAAGAGCTAGGAGAGGCGTGAACCGTGAGCGACTATATGATGAATTAATGTTTTAATGATTTAGAAACTATGGTTTCCTTGAAGTTATTTCTCATGCTAAGTATTTAAATGAAGTGTCAAGCAACGTATTTTGAAACTGTCTCTCATGCTAAGTAAAGCATGTCTTCCATGGAATTGATATAATTTAAATATGTTATTTTTTCCAAATACTTTCAGCAGGTTTAAGTAACTCCATTTTTATGATAAACTAGTATGATGGATGAATTAGTATGATGATTTGAGCACTAAGCCCTAGTGTTCAACTAAATGTTTATGACTAGTTTTACTTAAAACACGATACCGAAGGACATTTGAGAAGGTATCCACCCAACCAGATACCGAAGGACATTTGAGAAGGTATCTGACCAACTTGGTACCGAAGGACAATAGAAAAGGTATCAGACCAACTTGATACCGAAGGACATTTGAGAAAGTATCTTAGTAGCTTGATACTGAAGGACAATGAGAAGGTATCTAGTCAAGTACCTAAGGATACTGAAGGACAATGAGAAGGTATCCTAGTCAAGTACCTGAGGATACTGAAGAACAATGAGAAGGTATCCTAGTCAGGTACATAAGGTGCGGCGGTACTTAGTTATAACCACGTGCACGTAGGTAATACAACGTCTAGGGATTGAACAAAAGAGTTCCCCCCGGCTATGGTTGACATTGAGGGTTAGATTTAGTAGTTCACTCTCAACTAAGGATAAAGGCAGTCGTATCTTCTCATAGACTAGAAGGATGGTTTGGAATTTCTAATGCTTATGAATGTTTATCAACGCATGATGCTACTAATATATGAGTTTTCCAAGTATGTTTTCCATATCTAACACATGCTAATAGTTTTACAGGCTAATTCAACACAATTTAAGCCAACTTATTTTATAGAGTATGAAGCATGCGTTAGGGTTGAAACTAATCTTGGTGTGCTATGTTTATTTACCTAAGATTGCTAAAGTACATGCGTTGATATTCCTAAACACAATGAAGAGGAGTACTGAAGGTAAGAAAGGTATATGAATAAATGTACCTAAGGTGTTGACGGTACATAGAAACCTCCACGTACACGTGAGTAGTTTTGAAGGAGAGGCCAAGTATGGATCTCCTAGGCTATACACCAGCAAAAGGAGGCTGAAATATGGGTCTCTTGATCGATAATAGACGTTGGGAGCTAGAGCGATGTATGTCCGTTCTCAACTAGAGAATAATGATCTTTAATAGTGTTTAAGAATGGTTATCAATGCTAATGTTTTAAGGAAATTGCTTAAGATACCCATCGATATATTGAAAGAAATCGGCGTAGGGATATCTCTTAGCCATAGTTTAATGTGAACAGGTCGAAGTAGAGGTCTCATACGGCCATGGTTTGGCATTGGGAATTAGAGCAATGAATGTTCATTCTCAACTAAGATTCAGGTTTCAAATGCAATGGTTTAAAAGGTTTTATGTACACGTTTGTTTGGTATACTTTAGTTTCAGTATTATTATTCCAAGTTTTCGGTTTTGAGCATGAGATTTATATTTTATTGAGCATGAGATTTATATTTTATTTAGTTTCAGTATTATTATTCCAAGTTTTCAAATGTTTTCTTTCAGGTAGCGGTTAGTTACCAAAAGACTATTCTACTGCTGCTCTGCCACTCAAAGAAACAGGTTGAAGGAAGCGTAATTGAAGACCTGTATTAGTTAGTACACATGTGTCTGTCTAGTGACTAGTATTCTTGATAGGGCTCACTAGGTTGTATTATCTATGTAAAAGCAATATGTGAAACCCTCTAATGTAAATGTGTTAAGCTTTGTGTTATTATGTATGTATTCAAGGTTTGAATATTATTTTAAGGTAAGTTAGGCAGTAATTACCAGCAAAAAGGTTGATAACTGCTGCATTCCGTCCAGGTTATGAAGGTAATTTGGTGTGGGGTGTGACAGTAAGCCCAATATTGAATATATAAGTTATAAATTTAAGCCCAAAAGTTAAGCCCAAACTTAAAAAATTAAAAGAAAAAAATGGAAAATCCCCACGGGGATATAATAGGGGATTCCCCGCGAGAAAATGGGGAATGGGGCCCCGTAGGGACCCGTTTCCCCGACGGGGAATTCCCGCCCCTATCCCCGCCTTCAAATGGTGGGGATGGGGGGGAATTTCCCCCACGGGGTCGGGGACAGGGATCCTCCCCGCCTCGGCCTGGTCCCGTTGCCAACCCTACTCATCACAATAGTAGCATTTAAGAATTACGTAGGGTTCACGAAATAAATAATTAATAAATCATTTAATGACGTGTCAAAGAATGAAGGAGAGAAATTGATACAATGATAGTATTAGATTTTTTTTCCCAACTTTAAGAACTAAAAGTGTAATATTTTGAAATCTAGCGACTAATGGAAACTAGACCAAAAAAATATTTTTTTACTTATTTTTATGTTTTTAGTGTTTAGGGTTTAGAGACAAAAAGTATTTCCTCCTTAAGAATTTTAGAGAGGAATCGTAGGATTCGACCTTAAACACAAAATAATAAAGTATTTAGAACAAATATCAATTTAAATCTTGAACTTTAGAATTGTATCCATTTAAATTTAAAATTTTGGAGACAAGTATTTAATATTCGTGTTACTCTTACCCTTTAAACTTTAATGATATTTGCATTACATTTATTAATGTGTTGGAAATAACTGACTTTTGGTCGTTCCAAAATTCTATATAGAATAACTCAAACTTAATTGTGTACTTGTCAAAACGTATATGGTGGTGTTAAACTAAATAAATCTCACATCACTCACACTTTTCACGATACAGTAATCTACTTTTATTAATAGTAATAAATATGTGTTGCACCCGTGAAATGTTAGAAATTTTAATATTAAGTTTTTAAATAGTACTTAATTGTAAATAATTTTTTACAAATTTAATAAATAAATATTATGTAAACTCAGTTCTTGTTATCATAAATTTTGAAAAGTAGTAAAATAAACCATTTATGAAACATCTTTTAATAGATACAAATTTTTTTAATATAATTCATAGCATATGTATATTCTTAATTATTGTCCATCTTAAAATTATTTCTCACATCTCTTATTTTCTCTCTACAAAATTTGTTCACATTTTTTTTTCTAATTTTTGTTGTCATTCTAATCGTAACAATTTTTTTAATAAAATTTGTATAACCTTTCTAACTTATCTTCTCTCTAATTTTCTTTAACTTTATTTATCTCTCTAAATACTTTCTCCATTTTTTTGATAAATAAGCATCTATCTAAAAAAAAAAAAATTCCATGTGTGTGAATGAATGCAATATTTCATTATCTAACTACTTTCTCCTGAACATGCATGTTCTATCAATTGTATCATCTTGAATTTAAAAGACACACCTACCCTTAGGAAAAAGATAATAATTAAAGGGGAAATAAGCATTTGTTATAAATGTAGGGGTAAAGCAAATATGTAAAAATCTTCCCTTATAGTAGTCTCTTTATATATAATATAGATATAGATTCATGCTTAATAGAATATTTTTCTCATATCTTTATTATTATTATTTCTAATTGCAATATATCTCTAACGCATATATATATATATATGACTTTTTAATAAATTGTTTCGAGTTGTTTGTTTGTCTATCCTCTCTATATCGTATAATATTTTGAGCATTTTTTGGTTTTATTAATTATTTAATATAAAACCTTTTTTTTTAATTTAGAGTAATTTATTTATCAAGATAAAAATGAAACAAAGATGCAAATTGATTAAAATATGATTATAACATGTTGTTTTGTGTTGGGAAAGGATGTTACGTGGTGGTTATCTATTTCTTCATAAGATTTGAATCTACAGATTGAACTTCGGACTCGATATTGGCAACTTTTCATCCATCGAACGAAGAAACAAGAGAGAAATTCAGAGTCATGATCCCTATGTTCAACATTAAAGAATTCTTATGTCAAAATAGAAGACAATCACCCTATGAACAAAGAATCTTGAATCTCGAAAAATTCGTCCCTCACAAAAGAAGACTTACTCAAATCAACAAAATCCTCTAAATTATCACCAGCTAGACAGTCCTAAACAATGTGATCATAGATATCAACTAATGCAATTTATTCAAATAATCCTAAAAAATCAAAGTGAGTTTTTAATTCAATCTCATAACCAACCAGAATAATAATAATTCAAAAGAAAGAAAGGCCACGATAAATTTTCTCTCCCCAAATTTTGTAATTTTCACTACCCCTTAATTAACTAACTCTCGATAAATGGACGTTGATCCGCACATAATCAACCGCCATGCACGTGCCTTATCTCTTATGCCGTAATAAAAAGAAGCCAAAGACGATAATAACTTGCGAATTAAAAAATAAAAAAATAAAAAACATTTTAACTTATCTCCAACACCATAAAAGAAAAAGAAAAATTAAAAGAAAAAACAGAGTGAATTTCGCCGCCGCTCAGTGCCCCACTATAAACATGTTGCCCAGCTCTTCCTCCGACGCCGGGATATCGTCCGTTTCCTCCGCCTCCTGAATTATACTGCCGGACGACGATAGGGTAATGGCAATGTTGTTCACGACCTTGTAGGTGTCGTCGAAATCGTCGTCCTCAACGTCGTCGTTTTCTTCCCTGCATTGGTCGCCTTTGTCGGGGTGTTCGCGCTTGCAGTCGGCGGTGTCGGAGTGCCTGACGGTGTGAATGTCGTTGCCGTAGTCGGATCCGGCGGCGGAAACTCTGATGAACAAGAAACAGAGAAGGATTGTTCCGAGAGAAAGAAGGGCTAATCGTCTTGAAACAGCCATGGCTGGGAAATTAGGGCTTAGGTTTTTTTTCTGAAAATAAAAAAATTAGGGTTCTTCTTTACTGATGATTTTGGTGAAGGAACTTGATGGCGGTAATGGGATTGAAGAGCGTAGTGGCCACCAAAATATATAATGTTGAAAATTGGATTTGTTTATTTTATCGTTGAGGAAATTTGTGGAATTGAGCTGGTCTTAAGGCAAGAAGTCGAGCATGTAAAACCATGAAATGATGACACGTGGCTTGGAACACAGGAACTTATTTGGTAAATTTGAATAAGATTAGGAATTAAAGAAAACTGGTTGAATTGTATGTATACAGTCATGTGCAATCTTCACATTTTAAAAATATTATTTGCTTATAATAATTTGAAATTAATGATTCATTTTAGGTTATAAGTCCTCTGAAATTATGTAATAGTTTAACTAAATAAAACATAACATATATGGGTCAAAACGAGTATAACTAATAGACTTTAGTGATCACAAGAGATGTTCCATCCATATGAAATTTGCTTCCTCCACTTATTGATTTTTTTTTAAAAAAAGTTTAAATCTTATTTAGTTATTTTAGTCCTTTCAAATTTGTTATGTTATGGTCTTTAAACAAGAAAATAAATCACTTTCTTTTATGTGACCTTACCTTTCTACCTTAGTTTCGCTAAGTTAAATGTCTTATATTTTTTTCTAACTTACTTGATTTTATATTGTACTTCTATTAACCTACTATTATACTAATTCAAAATTACGTTTTAATTTAAATCCTAGAAAGTCGGGTCATTACTGTGGCTAGTAATTCAATTTCGTAAAATCTTGAATCTTGAATAAATCCAAAAACATAAACCAAAATTAAATCCAACTTTTAGGGTACAATTGGAATCACAACTTAATCTGAACATCTTCAAATAACTTACCCAACATGTGGTTTGATCCAAAACCACTTGGAAGTTTCAAAATCAACACAATCCAACAACTATATCACCAAAATCAACTTTTAACTCTAATAGATAACAGCTTTAAACCTTCTAATCCAACCTCCAAAAATCACAATTAAAACAAAAGTTAAGTTGACACTTAGTGGGTATCCAAAAATTCTCAACAAATACCCCAAACCTTTAAAGGACGCCGGACAATTTTAATCTTGTCGGAAAGCATCTTGAGAGTCTGTAAAATCCAATTTCAACATCAAAACAATATGAGTAAACCAAAACTCAAACCAAAATTTGATGGGTATTCAAAATCTTCCAAGAAAATCCATAAAACACCAAATAACTTATCCAAAATATCAATATGAGTAAACCAAAACTCAAACCAAATTTTGATATTTTTCCTAATTTTTTTATACAAATAGATATTTTAAAAGTTTACAAATGTTAGAAGTCAAAAATAGAATGGATGTTGGTTGAAACAGAGGATGGGGAAATAAAATCAACAGCGTTTGAATCATTCACTCACTCTTTTTCTTTCCTTTTTATTTTACTTCATTTTTTCTCTCATTGGGCACTCTAGAATCTACCGTTTGGCCAAAGAGAATCCATCTCATCATCAATGATTCAACGGGTTGTTTTCATTGCAATGTTCTCCAAACAAACAATTCCAATAATCTAGAATGGTTCACAATAAAAATATCACATTACAAAATTGATCAGGCTTCACTGCTGAAAAACTGGCTGATTCCAACCCACCTCTTGGGTCCTCTTATAGAACAGTATGGCAGATGCCGCTATCATGCTGGGTATGCAGATTGAAGATGTGCATTTTAAGCCTTCCTGTGCTAAGATCTTCATATTTTCTTTTGAAGGCGACAGCAGTTTAAGCACCTCTTTGGCTGCGATGACCTGTTTGTTGCGCAGGTCATCGTTAAGTATTAATTCCCTGCAACAATAAAAGGACCAAATCATGCAACAATATATGAAATGAAACTTGTGTAGTTACATCCAGCTCAAAAACAAGCCTATGCTATCTGATAAAATGTTGATGTAGTGTTTGTTCTTTAATGTAAAAGCTATATATATTTTTTTCTCCCTTTTTAACAGTGTATCAGCCTCAACAAAGATATTCACAAAGAGAAAATAAAACCGTAGCGAATATGGGCGAAGAGGTTGAAGAGATGATTTAGGGAACACATTCATCTCCAAGGCATAAAAATTTGGCCAAAGAGCCAAACTCCAGTCCCATCAAGTTAGCGATCTTCTCAAAATAAAAGCATCGAGTGAAAAATGGAAAAGTAGTTTAAATGAAAAATGGAAAAAAATCATATTACTTGAGCATCGAATGTAGCCTCGCTGGAGTGCATTCTTGAAACAGTGCCTCTGGAATAACAGGTGAGTTTAGAAGAATATTGGGAAGGGAGATGTATGATACATTCGCTTTACGTCGAATGAACCATTCGGTTAAGAAATGAGCTCTGTAAGCAACTACACAAGGTAACCGAGCAAGCTGCAACTCCGTGACAACTGTACCGGAAGTACATAACGCAACCTTACTAGCCTGCAAGGCATGTAAAATTCAGTGTAGGAATGCATCCTATTGACCAATCAAAGCTTCCAAAGAAAAAAACAATCCCATTAGTGCTTGAGGGGAAAAGCAGATAATCAAATCAAACAACAAAGAAGCAGAAAGGAGGAAGCAAAATCCTGCATAAAAACATAAACGTGAATGGAGACTTGAATTCTCACTCAAAGGAACATAACTTTCATTTATGGGAAGAACATCTGTTGCTAGAGATTGTTCAGAAAACAATGATTCTAATAGCAGCAATAGTTACTCAGCTCTAAAATCTATGCAATCAGCCTGACTAAGAACAGAATAATTAGCATAGGACTTGGATGAAGAATATCAAGAAGAGGCTAGAAGACGAGCAAAACCCAAACTATCCATCCATGGACTTGATTTGCCATGAAAAATCCTCTGATTGCATTCAAACTAAAACTCAGATAATAAATCCTTGACCAATGTACATGAAAATAGGATAATAATCGCCACCAAGAAGAATGAGAAAAACAACACTCGAAGAATAGATGCTACAATACTTCACCGTGAGCCAAACACAAGGGACGAATAGAGGGAGAGAACTTGGAAAAAGAATAGTCTGCATACTATAGTTGATGCTATGCCCTTAATGTTAGTTACGTTGGTAGTAGACTGAAAGGACTTACACTGAATGCATCATATTTTGCTCGAGGTGATCCTCCAGCAACCAAAATGGCAGGCACAGGCCAATTATGAAGGACTCCACTTATATAATCCTGTACATGCTGATTCGGAGCAACGTGAATGATTGTTATCAGCTCTGGGAAGGATTCTTTCAACAACTCCAAAGTACTTGTATAGATTGGAATCATTCGGCTGACTTCCTGTAACCTACTTCCAGGAAGCAGGGAAATGGTTGTTGCATCTTCAAAAACAAAATTCCTCAAATGTCTCACTGAGGATTTTAAACCGATACAATACAAAATCCAGATTTAACCTTTTTTTTCTTTATCAGAGATCTAAACTTTACTAGAAATCATTTATATATAAAAAAACAAAAAAGGATTACAGAGTAAGTACTACATTTTGAAGATTTTGCCCAAGGAATCAATGTTCAAAATTTTGAAAAATACTAATGATAGGTTATCATGAGACTGCAAGCTTGTAATAGTTCAAAAAATGAGAAGAGTGTTTCACACAAATAGAAACTGCTAAGTAGAGATGCATTCAAGGAAAGTCTGGGACAGCCATATTTACCATCAGAAATGTCATTTTTAATTAGAAAATCTTTGCAACTTCCCTGTATTTTCAACTCTATTGACGAGGCATCCTTCCCCTACATAAAATCACAAGGCAATAATGTGGCATGCTTTAAACTGAGTCAATTAGTAAGACAAAAAGACAATGAATGTAGTCTACTTTTTCATGAATTAAGTTAAAAAATGATGAATTTATACACTCTGCATGAACCTGGATTAAGACATATCTTACCACATTGAGTTCTAATGTATCCTCCAGAATAGGGTGCCCCACAAAGGTCGCTGCCAATCCATTTGATTTGCAAACTTCTTCTTCATTTGGAAGTATGCATAAAATGTGGTCAACAAATTCAACGAGACCTTTAAGCCTTTCTTCACCTCCTTTCCAAGCCCAGAATGATGGTGCTACATAATGAAAATGTAGTGGACCATCCAGTTTACGGCATCTGTATCTAGCTGCCAAACCACCTCAGTGTTCGCATGTGCTTATAAGTGTATAAGCAAGAAACAAAATCAATAGTCTGCGAGATGTTGGTGCAAATTACCACGTATCTGCTTTAGGAGACGAAACGAGAACCCTTTAGAATCCACTGTTACAACAACATGAGGTTGAAACACAATAGCAGCCTCAACGGTCCTCTTGAGCTTTTCCTGGCAGTGCCAAAGTCTCCACATAAATTGGGCAATTCACAAATCTCATGGCACAGAGGAAATGACATTCATATAAAAGCAATCTTACAAATTAAAACGTAGTCAGTCATTATTATTACTAACATGAACAGATAGTTGTTGGGGGGGGGGGGGGGGATCAAACTATAATGGATTAATGGAATCTCATCGAATACTTTGGATCTACTCAGTGTGCTATATCGAAGCTCCTTCTAGATTGCATTGTTTTCCGGATATCAATTGAAGTGGCTTTTTCATGCTTTCCGATATTACTTACTTTTGTATGCTTCATTCTTTAATGCGAGGTTTGTTTCTTGTCTAGTTGTATTGTGTGACTATGAGGGAAAAACTTGTATCTCGTATAAAGAAAGAGAGACAGTAAAACACCAATATATTATGTTTTGAATTACTCTAATTCTCCTTAGATGAGGAAATAGCTCCCATATTCCCATTACTGCAATATCCTCCATGGGGAATAGAGACTCCAGTCCTTGCTTGGACATCATGGGGCTGTAACAATGCAAAAGTGAAATTATAACGGGGAAAAAACAGTAGTTAAAGAGACAGACTATCACTAAAATGAAACCAATAAAAAGTTATACAACCGACAGTGTTTAAAACACGGAAGAGACCAAAATGGCACAAATCTGTAAAATAATTCATCAGCTCAGTCATAAACATTCGGAATGTAAGCACAGATGAATAAGCTTGCAACTTACAAGTCATAATTTAAACCAACATTACACTTTAAGGCAGGTAAACCAAGCTAAAGTATGGGGGAAAAAATCCCTTTGAACAGACGATTCGGACACTTCACCGAAGTAACAGCTTACCCTCCAATGCCAGAGAAATGAACAGGAACAGGAGACAACGTCCTCAGAGATGACATGAGACGAGAACCGATGGTATCGCCGGAGACTTCTCCGGCGACAATGAAAACCCTCAATTCGCCATGTTTTGCAGCCATCTCGAAGGCATTAGCAGCTACTTGATAGTTCGATAAGTACCGTTTCGTATTGTTGAGCAAACCCTGCATCACTGGCCGCCGTTCTAAGCAGCATTTCCAGTATATCCATGACATTTGACGGTACAGATAACCACCGCCGCGGCAACTGCGCTTGCCTCCCGCGAAAACGTTTACGGTGATGAAAAGCTGGTGAGCTTGAAACCGGACCCGGTTCACTTGGTCGATAGGACGGAAGGACCTAGGTTCCTACGGCTTTGGCATAAATGCACGTGAAATTTATAATTTATTTTGGTACATAAAAGAAATGGTTTAAAAATCTATACTATTAAAAGGGCCGTGTAGAGAAATATCGACCATCAAATTAAAGAAATTGAAAATTTTGTTTTGATTTAAATTAAAGATTCAAATTAAGAAAAATAATAAAATAATAAAATCAAAATAATCTTTTTTCTCTCAATTTTATTCTATTAATTTGATCTATTTCAAATTTTTAGTATAGATTTAGTTTTGATTATTATATTATAGATTTATTATTAAATTCTAAATTTTTATAATTATTTATTGATTTTAACATTTAAAAAAATACCACCGATTTAACTGCCCCTACACACGTACACATTAAACTAAATAATTTTTTTAAAAATATATGTTATTATATATATATTTTTAAAAAACCACGTGTATTTTCTAATCTCTAATTCATGTTAAATAAAAGGAGAAAAATTTAAAAATCAAAATCTATCTCTATCTAATGTTATCTGCATAACCGTTACTCATCACATAATTATTAAAACATGTCAAGAACTTAATATCTAGGCTTGTATTTCTTTTACTTCTGTAAATCTGCTTTGGTTTTAGATTTATAAACTTTGAAAATTTTTTAAAACAAATCATGCATTCTACTAAATAATCTATCTCGAATTTATATTAAAAGAAAATATTTTTTTTAAAATATCATGTTACTTAAAAACTTGTGAGATAGATTTCCCAAAAAAAAAAAACTCTATTTTATCTCAAATTCACCTTAAAAGAATATTTTTTTTAAAAAAAAAAAACACACATTTTAGCTAAAATTTACATTAAAAAAAAGTTTTAAAAAGGTCTCGTGTTAGGTGAAGAATCATTTAACGTGAATTAAATGATAAGAAATTTTAAAAAATATAAAACCTCATTTTATTTAATATTCTTAAATAATCTCATTAAATTCAACTTAAATGCATAACAAATTTTTTTTTTTTTTTAAAAAAAGAGAATATCCACCTTAACTACATAAGTTTTTTCTTTCATATCTCATTATATCTAATAAATTTAGGATTTTATTATTAAATAAAATTAGAATTAGAATTTAAAATTTCTTTATAAATGAACTAAAGTGTGCTCACAATTTTATAAGTACCTCCTTTTCTTTTCTTTCTTAATTTTACATTATCATTTTTTTCTTTTTACATCTCCATGTCATTTTTATTCCGTTTGAGATATTTATTTCAATATGGTTTCATAGAATTTTTTTTTTTTTTTTTTTTTTTTTTTTTTTTCGTTAACGACTATGTTTCCTTCTTAATCTACCTCTAAAGTTAGACCTTTTTCTCCAATTTTTTCCCATATTTATGGTACACCAGTCCCCTGTATTATATTTATTTTTTACATTTTCTTGCCACCCTATTAAACTTATTTTTCTCTTATCATTCACTAAATTTCTTACCTTATATGTTTTTTTTTTATACCAAGTGTTCCAATAAACTAGCTAGGAGAAAGAGATTTAGATTGAGTAGTTTCATTCCTTTTTATTAAAAAAAAGTATAGTGAACTCAAATATTAGTTATATATACACTATAAATATGTTTTATTTTAAGGATTTCTTATTATAAATGTAAATATTATTAGTTTATTCTTTTGTTTTTCTTTTTAAGGAAGTTTGTTTGTTCTCTTGATATCAAGTATTTAAATGGATAAAAGAAATTAAAATATTTTTTAGAAGACATCATTGGATAGTTTTTTCCCCTCATCAAAAACTCAAGTTTACTTTATTACATTTTATATCTATAAGACTCTTGTCTCAACTTATACATGTATGTCTTATTTTTAACATTATGAAACACGTGCAACGCACGTAGTTCTAACTAATAAAGTAAAGTGCATAATGTTTGAAGTTGACGTTTATTTAATCAAGCTTTGTAAAGCGAAAGAGCAGACGTAAGACAATTGGAAATATTCATTCTTTTATATCATTTTAGAATATTGAATCAGTTTTCTTCATACGTCTAGAATGAGAGGTTGATCGGTTTATACACAATTATAAAGAATATAAATTTGAATAAAATAATGAAATGATACAATAAAAGTAGGCTATGTGTATCAATATTACTGACCATAAATAACAAACAGATTGAAATAAAACCTTTTAGAGTAACTTTTCAAGATACTGAAATGAAAAGCCACCTCAGTTTCCAGAAGAGACCGAGTCAGCATTTTGATTGATTTGTGATTAACTCTGTTTATCCTCGATATCTCCCCTCAAACATGAGAATAGTGAAACTAGTCCAAGTTGGTCTCTTAGGTAGGAAAACTGAGCATGAGTAAGAGGTTTGGTCAAACAATCAGTGAATTGCTCATTGGACGAAACAAAACATACAACCAAGCAACCTTGAAGAATATGATTCCAACATATTGCACGTCGATCTCGATGTGCTTAGTTTGAGCATGAAAAACAAGATTAATAGCCAATGCACCAGCACCAAGATTGTCACACCAAAGCATTGGAGTATCAGAGAGAGTAAATCCAATCTCAACAATAAGATTTCAAACCCAAGTGGTTTCTATGTTGGCTCGAGCAAGGGCTTGATATTAAGACTTAGTGCTTGATCGAGCTACCGTCATTTGCTTTTTAGATGACCACGAAATTAGTGAGGTATCGAGAAAAGAAAAATAAGCAGCTAAGGACTTATGATCGTCGACATTTGTAGCCCAATCTACATTCGAAGAAGTAGGGGTATGCATAGTTAGTTTGGTTTTGTTTTGTACAAAACTAATGACCAAACCAAACAAGTTGATTTTTGAAGAATGTGAATTGTTAAAAACTGCTCGATACTTTAAGCACTAGATTAGTCTTAACATACTTTTATTGTTTAAAAAAAACCAAAAAGCTTTGTTGTGGTGGTCAAACTCGAAGTGGCGGCAACAATGGGTTAGAAACTCGAAGTGGCAGTGACTGTCGAACGCGACGTGGCTACTTGTCATACCCCTCTCCATATTACCTTCTTAATCCGAGAAGAGATGTGAAGAAAACAATTTTCATTCCTCTTATTGTTGGGATTGGTGTCCTAATTCTCCTAGAGTCTTGTAGTTTGTAAACTGTACATATTGTTATGAATAAAATAAGAGTTATTTTATTTGGCATTTACTCATATCCAATAAACAAAGCTCTATGGTTATTGTATGTAAACTTAAGTATGTATATGAGATATACAAGTGGATCATGCCTTAAGTGATAACCTAAAAAGGTATGTAGTATAAGGATTAAAGAGGGATACCTGATTCTTGTGACACTACAGATACGACCCGCTTTGTAGAGGTTTATAAGTATTGTGAACTACTACAGATGGTTGATCCTGACCATTCATGTGGAGACATACGAGCAAGAGTGTCCTATACAAAGAGTTTGTATAAGACAGGACTACGAGATGACTAGTCTCTATATATAACACCATTGATACTTGAGACTTACATCTCACTTAAACGACTATAGGTGACATGACCTCAATTCTGAGTGTTTTGGGAACTTCTGCCTTTGACGGCGGTCCTTTGATTAGTATGGGTGAGAGTGGCCAGATTTCCAACTCAACATGCCTACCTTTTTGGGGATTTGTCTGATTTGGGAGCTAGGAACTCAGTTACACAAGATGTAATTCACTCCTTTCCAGAAGCAGGGGTAAGTAGATAGATTGTTGATTAAGGGCTGATTCCAACTCTTGAACATAGTGGCCACAACTTCTCTTTGGAAGAGAAATATGACTGGTGCTTGAATTTTATGAAGTGGAAATATGGATGATATGCGTTGACGGATTGCGTTGTGCACTCAAGTTTCCCCAGCGGAATTCAAGTGTAAATTCCTCTGAGTTTCCTGGTAAGTCTAGGGTCGAACACAAGGACTTGTGAAAATAATTGCGTTGATAATGTTTATGAAAACTTTGTGGTAACCAAGTAAATAAATAAAGTGTGGGTGTGTTGTTGCGTTAATAAAAAAAGAGTAAATAAAGGCGGCAGATTTGAGAAAGAGAGTTGCATTGATAGATGCAATGAGTATGCGATGAATGGGTTGAGAAGATCTTTAGCTAGCGTTACTCGGGAATACGTCAAACTTTGCGATCATGTTACAACCATGCACAACAAGTCATTTCCTAATATAAATGTGATGCCCCTAAGTCTAGGACGCATGTGTTGAATACAAAATGTCCATAGAGCTTATCCCTAAGTCTCTACTCTTATCCTATGTGTTGATGCAAAATGCATGAAAGCAAGGTGACCGCATACAATCATATCTTATTGCTAAGATGCATGTGATGTGTTAATAACAAATAGTGCTCATTCCTAAACGCCTATCTCTCGTTTATGTGTTCTAATATGGTACTTCCAAACCTAGATTCTGACTAGACCTTCCCAAGTCTAGATCCTGTCCTTAGATTACCCTTCCGAGTATCTCTAATAGACGAATGAAGCATACATAAACAAGATAATCACAAAGAATGAAGATTCCCTAGTTGTGCTAGCTAAATGCTTCCCAACCCATTCAACTATTTAGCTACTCATGCGTGAATTATAGATAGTAAACAGATATAGAGGAAGACGTTCCATTCTTATAACTGAATTGAGTACAAAATGATAATAGAAATTAAAGGTAGAGAGCCTGGTAGTAATTCCTTGCTGACAGAGGCTTTTTACATTGAATCTCTATTCTAATCTACAAATATTCCCGCTTTTGCAGGCATCGGCCCTCTCTCTGTCTTGGAGCTTCCGGTGCTTTCCCCAACTTGCCGGAATGATCTATGGGCACACCTTCTTCCCCGCGTCCGCCTTAAAATGAAAGAAGACTATGGATAGAGACGCGAACTTGTAAAATGATGAAATAATCGACTGCTTAACCCCTTCTCTGAAGAATGCACTTGGTATTTGTAGGGCATCAAAGGTGAAAGGCGACTTTTCTCTCCTAGTTGTACAGACTGATGTGCTGGATAATTGTCACCGATAATGCTGGATGTACTTTGTGACCGTTATCGGATGTTAACTTAGTTTGGATCCAACTGCCGTCAGCTTTCTGTCCCATCGATCTTAATTGTCCTTTTGTCCGGATGCGTCCACCATGTTGCGATGATTCTTCTTGGGTGAATGTTTGCGAGCACGATCAACGCAAAGTCTTGCGGTGAAGTTGCGCTCGACCAATGTATTCCTATGATTGCATTCTTTGCATTGCGTTAATGCATTATTCTGCACAAAAATATAAAGATCAACTGCTCTAATGCATTGGACGCATGCGACCGCAATATTATAGAATTTATGCTTAATGGACGCAATTTAACATATTTCATCAACGCAATCCGACATTGTTTAAGGATTCAACACTATGATAACGTGCATTTCTGCCCGTTATCAATAACTTATGTTCATTAAAGGGATCAGTGGTACTTAAGAAGTTAGATGTAACTACAGGGGCATAACGGTTATTGGCCCAGCTATACTTACGAGTGATCTGTGAAGGGTTATCGCACTGTTGATTAGTTGATATGGACACAAAATATATCTGTAGTAAAGAGAGTGCAGTTGTCGGTCTTTAGTGGAATGCCTGGTGGTTAACAGATAGTGGATCCCGTGACTAAAGAGTTTAGTCAGTTATTCACGTACCGTTGGAGCTTCAAGCTACAGGTTCATAAGGTCCCATTGGTTGCTCAATGGATTCAAGTTGAGAATCAATTCTTGGTGTTGATTTCAAATTTCAAATTGACAAAAGAAAATTCGATTATATATGATATGATCGGTGTAATGTATGAGATACATTAAGTGGAGGATTAATGTAAATGAGATTTACATCAAGTAATATGAAATAGAAAAAGAGTTATGGTTTATATATGTCATGAGATGAAATATTAAAATTATAGGTTATGAATATAATATGGTAAGTTAATTATCATATATATTTCTACAGATATAATTTGTGTGTTAAAGTTCACAATATTCTAAAGAATTATGGTTAGAACTTTAACACAAGAGTTCACAATATTCTTTAGAACTTTAACACATAATTCTAGCAACTACTTTAAACATATAATTTACTGCTAACCAAAAATATCAACATTAACATACATAACAGATTCTCATTAATCCCTATTGAGTTAACAATGAAACTTTATGGACCTATAGCTTGAAGTTTCAATGGTACTTGGTTAATTAATTAAACTCTTTAATTAAATTAATCAACTTTCATTAACTGTGCCACTCCACTAAAGACCGACAACTGCACACTTTGTACTACAAATATATTTTTGTGTCCATTGTGTTAAGGTTGATGCCCTAAATCTCGTAGGGTCCTATAGTTTATAATTGTAATGTACATACATCTTATTTATTTAATAAAATATATGATGTTTTATTTCAATTTTGTTGCATTAACCACAAACCAATAAACTAAGATCCAAGGTTATCTGGGAGCTTAAACATGTATGTAGAGACATATGGGTGGATCATGTTTAAGTGATAACCTAAATGGTCTGTAGTAGATGGATAAGGTTGGATTCTTTCTCCTAGTGACACTACAAGTATAGCCCGCTTTATAGATGTTACAATTGTTGTAAAGTGCTACAAATTATCTGATCCTAATCATTCATGTGGAGATATGTGAGTGAGGATATTTTATACAAAGGAGTTTGTATAAGATCGGACCACGAAATTTTTAGTCTCATTATATAATGTCGTTCATAATAGAGATTTAGATTTCACCAGGATGACCATAGATAACATGACCTGAATCTTGAGTAAGTTGTGAACTCTTGCCTATGAAGGCGATCCTTTGATTTGTATGGGTGAGAGTGGCTAGATCACCGATTTAATAAGCCTACCATTTTGGGGATTTGTCTGATTGAGGAGCTGGGAACATAGCTACACAAGAAGGAATTCACTCCTTCCTCAACGTTGGGGTAAGTAGATAAATTGCTCCCTTAAGGGCTGATTCCAATACTTGAATAATGTGGCGCCACACTCTCTCCTAGCTCGAGAGCGGTTTGATCATAGTTGGACTATGATTTATTGTTCATTAGAGGAATCAGTGGTACTTAAGAAGTTAGATGTAACTAGAAAAACGATATTTTGGCCTAGTTGTACTTACAAGCAATTAGTGAAGAGTCATCGTATTATTGATTGATTATATCCAATGGACATAGAAATATATCTGTAGTATGAAGAGTGTAGTTGTCGATCTTTAGTAGAGTGCCGACAGTTAACGAATGGTGGATAATTTAATTAAAGGAGTTTAATTAATTATTCATGTACTGTTAGAGCTTCAAGTTACAGGTCCATGAGGTCCCCTCTGTAGCTCAATATGAATTAATGAGAATCAATTTTGGATTAATTTGAATTGTTCAAATTAATTGAGGGAATTAATTATATATGATATAATTAATTTAATTTTAATTATATGTGATACAATTACTATAATGTATTTGATACATTAAATATAAAGTATATTTGAGAGAAAATAAATATTTGAATATGATTCAAATATTAATTTTATGAATTGGATTCATATAATTAAATTTAATATAAATATGATTTATATTAAAAGTCATTGGTGAAAGAAAATTGAAACTATAGATTATATTGTATTTGATACAATGTAGAAACTATAAGTTATATGTTATATTTGATATAACATATAGTTTAATATATATATTATATAATAAGGTAATTGTTATATAAATATATATTAATTTTTTTATTAAAATAAATAAATTAATATATTTGATTTATTTTAATTTATTTTAAAATAATTATGGGAGTTCAACTCCCTCCCCCCTCTTTTTCTCCATCACGTTACTGAGAGTTTTAATTTTGGCTTCTTCTTTCTTCCTGGTGTTGATAGAAAACAATTTGACACGGAGAATACATAAGGGTTTTGTAATTTCCTTTTTCCTCCCATATTCTTTCTAAAAATTTCCCTTTCAATCAAAATAGTCAAAGCCCACAAACTTCTAGGTTCTCGTCCAGAGAATACAGAGGTAGCCATCGTGGTGGTGTTCTTCGGTTCGAAGGATTCCATTGAAGAACGGTTCTTCAAAGGTAAGGGTTTTCTATTCCATTTTTCCTTTTTTGTATTTATTGAGCATGTTGTAGAATTTTGAACTAAATGCATAATTTTTTGTTCATCTCTGTAAAATTCTGTATTCTGTAAATTGTTGGGAAATTTGGACGATCCACTTTCGCTCAAGGACCTCTAACAGGGTTCCTTCACATTGGATATAACCAATCAACATTGCGTTGACCTTCACAAATTGCTCCTAAGTAAAACTAGGCCAAAATTATCGTTATGTCCTTGTAGTTACATCTAACTCCTCAAGTACCATTTATCCCTCTAATGAACAATTAGTTATAGTCCAACTACAACCAAACCCTTCTCGGGCAAAGAGAGGGTATGACGCCACATTGTTCAAGCCCCAAAATCAGACTTTAAAGGAGCAATCAGACGAGCCCCAAAATGGTAGGCAAATTGAGTCGGCGAAACTGGCCACTCTCACCCATGCAGATCAAAGGACCACCTTCATAGGCAAGAGTTCACAACTCACTCAAGATTTAAGTAAAATCATCTATGGTCATCCTGGTGAATGTAAGTCTCTTCTAACAATGGTATTATATGAAGAGACTATTCATTTCATGGTCTGATCTTATACAAACTCTTTCTATAGAATACCCCTACTCATATGCCTCCACATGAATTATCAAGATCATATCATTTGTAGCACTTTACAACAATCGTAACAACTACAAAGTGAATCATATTCGTAGTGTCACTAGGATTAAGTACCCAGTCTTATCCATCTACTACAAGTTGTTCAGGTTATCACTTATACATGATCCACCTGTATGTCTCCACATACATGTTTAAGTTACAGTAGATAACCTTGGATCTTAGTTTATTGATTTTTTGGTTAATACAACTAAATATCGAATAAAATACCTCTTATTTTACTAGATAAATAAATTATTTGTATAAGTACAATTACAAATCACAAAACCACAAGATTTAGGACATCAACCCTAACAATCTTCTACTTGTCCTAAAGCTAGTGAGGTGTACATCATAAAAGTCAAACTAGTACAGTAGTAAACAAAAAAAAAAAAAAAAAAAAAAAAAAAAAAAAAAAAAAAAAAAAAAAAAAAAAAAAAAAGGAAACTAAGGCATATAATATGCGCCCAATAAAATCTCCCACTTGCCCTAGACTAGATGCGGCCTGTCTCATAGACTTAGACTCTCTAGGTGACCCTCAAATACCTTAGCCGTGAGGGCTTTTGTAAACAGATCAACAACTTTGTGTTCCGAAGCGTTCTTCGTGATGATCACGTCCCTTTGATGCACAATCTCTCGAATCAGGTGATACTTGCACCTAATATGCTTTCCATGCTCGTGGCTCCTAGTTTCTCTAGAATTAGCCACAGAACCGCTATTATCACAATAAAGGGTGATGAGTTTTGACATGTCTGGAACAACTTCTAGATCAGTCAAGAATTTCTTAAGCCATACAGCCTTCTTAGCAGCTTCACAAGCCACTACATATTCTGCCTCCATGGTGGAATCAGTGATGCACCCTTGCTTGGTGCTCCTACAGACTATAGCTCCTCCATTAAGATTGAACATTGATCCCGAAGTGGATTTCCTAGAATCCTTACTAGTCTGAAAGTTAGAATCAACATCTCCTATAAGGATACAATCCTTAGATCCATACATAAGCATGTAGTCCCTCATTTTCCTAAGATACTTAAGGATGGTTTTAACGACTATCAGTGATCTAACCTTGAATTAGAAGGATATCTATTGACTATTCCCACTGCATAGCAAATGTCGGGTCTAGTACATAACATTGCATACACTAGGCTACCAACAACCGATGCATAAGGGATCTGTCTCATCTCCTCAACTTATTGAGGTGTCTTAGAACATTGTTCCTTAGACCAGAAAACCCCATGCCTGAAAGGTAACAAGCCTTTCTTGGAGTTTTGCATCGAATACTTGACAAACATCTTGACAATGTACGACGTCTGAGACAAGTCCAACATTTTATTCTTACTATCCCTAAAAATCTGAATGGCAATAACAAATTGCACTTTTCCCAAATCTTTCATTTGGAATTGGGCCATCAGCTACTGTTTTATATCAGTCAATAGACCTACACCATTCCCAATAAGTAGGATATTGTCTACGTTTAACACTAAGAAAACTATTGAATTGTTGATGATTTTTTTATAAACACAAGGCTCATCAACATTCTTATCAAAATCATAAGATTTGATTGCAGTAACTATTGGGGTTGATACCCTAAAGTCTCGTGTCCTGTAGTTTGTAAACAGTTTGTACGAACGCTTGTGATATATAATATATGATATGTTACTTCACTTCTTGATTTTGCTCAGTTATTTGTTTTATTTGCTTTACCACAAACCAATAAACCTAAAGTCCCTGGTTATCTGGATGTAACTTAAGCATGTATATGGTGACATACAAGTGGATTATGTGTTAAGTGATAACCAAAATGGTATGTAGTATATGGATATAGGAGGGAAACCTTATCTTGGTAATGCTACGAATGCGGTCCACTTTGTGGAATGGTCACAAGTGTTGTAACTTGTCACAGATGGTCTGATCCTGATAATTCGTGTAGGGGACATGCGAGTAGGGGTATCCTATACAAAGAGTTTGTATATGACCTGACCATGAAGTGTTAACGTCTCGTTATATAACACCGTTCATGATAGAGACTTCACTTCACTAGGATGACCATAGGTAACATGACCTCAATCCTGAGTGAGTTGGGAACTCCTGCCATTGAGGGCGATCCTTTGATTTGTATGAGTGCGAGTGGTTAGGTCGCTGACTCAAACCTACCACTTTGGAGATTCGTCTGATTTGGGAGTGGGAACTCAGCTACACAAGATGGAATTCACTCCTTCCCTGAAGTAGAGGCAAGTAGATAGATAGCTCCCTTAAAGGCTAATTCTAGGGCTTGAACGATGTGGCGCCACACACCTTCTCTTGGCCCGAGAGGTGTTCACACATAGTTGGACTATGTTGTATTGTTCATTAGAGGAATCAGTGGTACTTAAAGAGTGAGATGTAACTACAAGGGCAAAGTGGGAAATTGGCCTAGCTGTACTTACGAGCATCTGTGAAGAGTCATCGTACTCATAATTGGCTATATCCGTGGGCCCAAAAATATATCTGTGGTAAGAAGAGTTTAGTTGTTGGTCTTTAGTAGAATGCCTAGCAGTTAACGGATGGTGGATCTCGTGGCTAAAGAGTTTAGTCAGCTATTCACGTACCATTGGAGCTTCGAGTCACAAGTCCATAAGGTCCCCTTAGTAACTTGGATAAAGTTGAGAATCAGTTTTTGGATCAGTTTGAAAGGTTCAAATTGACAAGAGGGAGTTTGATTATATATGATATAATTGAACTGGTTAATTATATATGATATAATTGACTGAATGTATGAGATACATTATTTTGGAGGAAATTAGATATAAATATGATTTATATCAAGTAGAGGAGAAATTACTATAGTAGATATATGATATCAAACAATAGGTTAAGAATATAATATGATTATATTCATTATTTATTTAATTATGTGATAATTCGTCGAGATTTCTCCTGAATCGTGCAAAAGTGGGAAGATCAATTTCGGTTATTGTAACTAAAGAATAAAATGAAAATTGTTTTCATTTTGTAAAGAAGTTCGAAAAATTCGCTCACGGTGTAAAAACTTCACGATCGCTTAGTGTTGAGAGCCTATATGATAGCGCCCATCGCCTAAACGATCACACACCTGCGCACTAAATGATTGCACGCGATTTCTAAACGATCGCTCACCTTCTCTAAATGATTGCTTAGCGTGTCGAGCTAACCTAAACGATCACTTACTATTTACTAGATGATCACTTAGTAAAACCTACACGATCGTGTACCTTTTCCTAAACGAAAAGAACCCGACTATACGATAGTCATCTACTATCTCCCACTTGCTTGTTCGTTCTACACGATCGTCCTTTCCTCCTCCCTCTACTAATTCCATCAAAGTCCACTCTTTGAATTCTCACTCTGAGAATACTGAGAGCTTCGAATGGTGGTGTTGTCCCCGGTTGCTACTTGTTCGTGCACTACTATTCGTGTAGACAATCGTGGTGCTGTTAGGCAACCGATTGTTGGGCGATAAGGACTGTAGAGGAGTCGCTTCCGCTAGACTGAGTTTGAGTGAAGATTGTCTTCAACTGGTACGTTTACTCAATCTGTTGTATTTTAATTGTTAAAACATGCCTACAATTAGTGTTATAATGCATATCTGTTTGTTAGAATGTGTGTGTGGTAATTCAGTCACAATGAAATAGGAAAGATCCAAACCCGCTCATGGATACTCTTGTTTAAGAGTTCCTTTAATAATAATCATTATATTTCAAGATCAAGAAGCTTGCTTTAAAATGGACCGATTAAGCTTTGGCCTTGGGTTATGAATCCCTCTGACTGTTGCATATAGATGGTCTCCTCAAGATTGCAATTAAAAAAGACAGTCTTGACGTCCATTTGCCAAATCTCATAGTCATAATATGCGACAATGGACAAGAGCATTCGATAGACTTTAACATGGAAACAGGTGAGAAAGTCTCCTTATAGTCAACTTCCTCAACCTGGATATAACCCTTTGCCACTGGTCTAGTCTTAAAGGTTTACACCTTACCATCTATACCCCTTTTCCTCTTGTAGATTCATTTGTAGTCTATAAATTTTACCCATCAAGTTGATCAACAAGATCCCACTTTGAATGACATACATAGACTCCAATTCGAGATCTATAGCTTTGATCCATTCATCTTTATCCACATCCTCCATTGCCTATTTATAAAACAATGGATCATCAATGTCACCATTAGATATGATGGTCAGGGTTTATGTTAAGCCCATATAACAAATAGGCGGGTTCTCAGCTCTCCCAATACGTCGAGATTCGCTCAACGGTTGAGGTGGATGTGACCTACTATATGATCTAACATAAAAAAACTCTTGTTAATGTATTTGGCTCTTCATAAACTCTTGTTGAGGGTTGAGTAGTTTCGTTGAAAGCTCATTTAATACTATCTTACTGTGCAGTTTGTGCTCCCTGATGTGGTCTTCTTCTAAAAAGAGTAGCGTTTTTCGACAAAAACACTTTGTTACTTTAGGATCATAGAAGTAACCACCTCTCATTCCCTTAGGGTAGCTGATAGCTTGTAGAAATACAAGCTTTTGTAGCCTTTTACTTAGAATTATGAGTGTTAATGAGCAGAGCATGCGTTAATATTGCTAAGGATTCATGTGGAATAATGAACTTGCGTTGATCAGCATTAAAAATCCCTGTTAACCCTATATCATTCGTTATCTTACGTCAAAATGTCTATTTTGTAGTTGTTGTAGGAGTCGATCGCAAGTGTTGATCCCAAACAATTGCAAAGTTGATCGCATGCGTTGATTTTAATGAAGAGAAGTTGGTCGCATGAAATGTCGCAACTACAGAGTGATAGCCGTGATAGAAGGATGATTGCAAAATGGGTGGAACGCGTTGATACTTTAGAAGAAACAATCATGAACGCATACCTCAAGAGTATCAAAGAGATAAGATCGTGATGACATTCTCACCTACCGCGTTAGTAATGGCAGTGATTTAGAATGAGATTATCAAAGCTGTTGGCATTTGAACTCTATAAATAGAGCCTTGAAGTCCAAATTCAAGCATCTGGGATTTCTGCCTTGGTAGATTCTTGTGATTACAAATGAGAGCATGAGCAAGAAAGTCTTTGAGAGTTCTTCACTTCCACAACTTCCTCCGATTGACGATCAAAGCTTCGTCAGAGATAGTTCTCGAGAGGAACTACTCCGCTGCCCATCCATTGCACCACCGGTAGCCTCGACACACATCTAATGAAAGTAAGAGATTGCCTACATCTAGCCATCTATCTCTCTTCTCATCTTTGTATTGTATTACATTTTGGCTTAAGATATTAATACATTTTATAATCAATGCATCTTTTTAATTCTTTCGACATCATTTTCATTATCTTCTTATACTTTATCATCTTTTTCTTTCACTGCAATGAGTTAAATACAGATTGCAAGAGTTATCACATACTCAATCATACAACATAGAGATATGACGCATGTAGCAAACCACCGAGAGGTGTATGTTGCGCGAGTATAGTAAGTCAATCCTGTTGCTTAGTGCGAGGCTATTGCAATGCTTGTCTATGAGCGGAGTAGCTATAACCAACTGCCCGAAAGGATAAGTAGTGGAACTCACTAAGTAAAGTAAGCAATGCTCCTAGAGATAGAAATAACCTTATGCTCAATGCATCCATGCATTATAGAGATATAAACATGTGGCTGACTACCGAGAGGTATGCGATGCGTTAGTATGGCGAGCTGGGATTACCCTTACGAACAAACTTAAGGACTTGGTGATATCTCCTCCACAACTCTACTACTCTATGCATATTATTACGCATTAACAGTTGTCGCATCTCTATCGATTCTCATAGTCAAACTTCAATTGTTCAGTCTATTTAGCTAGGAGTAGAAGTAGCGCATAGTAATCAGCTTCTTTTTTTTTGTTTTTATTCTCCGCCTCAAACACAATACTTTACAATCATCTTTTAGTTGCAAGTCCCTATATTCGACCGGGGATCATCGCGAGAAACTTGTGATCTCGTTATACATGGCGAGAGAGCAAGAAAACTTGTGAAAGGAATTCATGATCATCGTATACACAATTAACGTATACTGCATATTCATCAGATTAATGCATGATCAGTGCATGACCATCAACACATATCCATTAATGCAAACAAATTAAATCTTCCCCTCCAACAGTAGTCTACATATAGGCACAGTTTTGAACGAGGTTCCTATTGGGGTTGATGCCCTAAATCTCGTAGGGTTCTGTAGTTTGTAAAGACATGTATGAACAAACATTTCGTGATTTATAATATGAGATATTTTATTCACTTCAGTCTATAAAATATGAGATATTTTAGTTGCATTAACCACAAACTAATAAACTAAGATCCCTAGTTATCATTGTAACTCAAGCATGTATGTGGATACATACAAGTAGATCGTGCTTTAAGTGATAACCTAAATGGTATGTAGTATATAGATAGAGGAGAGAAACCTTATCCTGGTGACGCTACGAGTATGACCTGCTTTGTAGGTATTGCAAGTGTTGTTACATGCTACAAATGGTATAATCCTGACCATTCGTGTATTAGACATGCGAGCGGGGATGCTCTATACAAAGGAGTTTGTATAAGACCGGACCATGAAATGTTTAGTCTCATTATATAATGTCGTTCATGACCAAGACTTTCATTTCACTAAGATGACCATAGGTAACATGACCTTAATCCTGAGTGAGTTGTGAACTCCTACCTGTGAGGGTGTTCCTTTGATTTGCATGGATGTGAGTGGCTAGATCGCCGACTCAAACCTACCACTTTGGGGATTTGTCTGATTAGGGAGCTGGGAACTCAGCTAGACAAGATGAAATTCACTCCTTCCCCAAAGCAGGGGTAAGTAGATAAATTGCTCCCTTAAGGGCTGATTCTGGGGCTTGAACAATGTGGCGCCACACCTTCTCTCGGCCCGAGAAGTGTTTACTCATAGTAGGACTATGATGTATTGTTCATTAGAGGAATTGGTGGTACTTAAGGAGTTAGATGTAACTACAGGAGCAAAACGGTAAATTGGCCCAGCTATACTTACGAGCGATTTGTGAAGGGTCATCGTACTATTGATTGGTCATATCCAATGGACACAGAAATATATCTGTAGTGCGAAGAGTGCAACTGTCGATCTTTAGTGGAGTGCCCGACAGTTAACGGATGGTGGATATCGTGATTAAATAGTTTAGTCAGTTATTCACGTACCGTTGGAGCTTCAAGCTACAGGTCCATGAGAACCCCTTGGTAGCTCAATGGATTCATGTTGAGAATACATTTTTTGAGTTAGTTTGAAGTGTTCAAATTAACAAGAGGGGATTTGATTATATATGTTATAATTAAATTGATTCAATTATATATGATATAATTGATTTGATGTATTAGATACATTAATTGGAGGAATTATTATAAATATGATTTATAATAAATGCCAAAAAGGAGAAAAAGTACTATGGTTTATATAGTACATATGATGTGATATTAAAACTATAGGTTATAAATATAATATGATAAGATTTTAATTATATTTATTTATAATTAAATCAATTATAAGATAATTTTTTTTACATTTTTTTCTCCTAATAACCAAATTAGTGGAAAGTTATAATCAATTTTTGATAACTAATGGATAAAATGAAAATCGTTTTCATTTTTTTTCATAATCAAATGCGCGAGAAGAAAAAGCTACACGATAGCTTTGAGAGAGTAAACGATCAAGCATCGAGTTTTCTAGACGATAGCTACTTGCTGCTAAACGATCGAGTACCCAAGTCTAAACGATAGACTTCTACCTTCTCCCACTTATTCGATCGTTCAATTCTTCCTTCCCTCTACCAAATCCATATAGAGCCCATACCTCATGGATTCTCACACCGAGAATACCAAGGTAGCCTCATGGTAGTATCGAGTTTCTTTTCGAGGGTCGAGGATTGAGCTTCACTCATTACTATTTGAGGATATTCCAAAGGCGTTGCATTCATGCTGTTGGGCGCCTTGCTGGTGTTGATCGAGGGAATACTAGAAGAAAAGTTCTTCAAAGGTATGATTCACTTAACCCCTTTGTTTTTTAGTCTTTGAATCATGCTGCAATTTACTTGAAGCATAAATGTCTTGTGTTAGATTGTAAATGTTGATGTTCTTTCATAATGGGGTTTGGAATGATCTACTTCTGCTCATTGGTTCTCTTTGTTTTAAGAGTTCCTTCAGTTCCAATTTTTAGGATTAGCCTCAAGCACGTGTGCTGGGTGATAGCTTGTAGAAATATAAGCTGTTGTAGCCTTTTACTTAGAATTATGAAGGGTTGATGAGCATAATATGTATTGATATTCATAAGAATTCATGTGAAAAAATGATCTTGCGTCGATCAACATTGAAAATCCCCGCTAACCCTATATCATACGTTATCTTGCGTTGAAATGTCTATTTTTGTAGCTATCAAAGGAATCAATCGCATGCGTTGATTGCAGACCATCACAATGTTGATCATTGATTTTCATGAAGACAAGTTCGTCGCATGGAATGTTGCAACTTCAAAGTGATAGCCATGATAGGAGGACAATCGCAAAGTGGGTGGAATGCGTTGATACTTCAGAAGATGCAATCATGACGCATACCTCAAGAGTGTCAAAGAGATAAGGTAATGATGACATTTCACCCATCGCGACAAGGATGGCAGAGATTCAACACGGGATTACTAATGTTATCAGCGTTTGAGCTCTATAAATAGAGCCTTGGAGCCAAAATTCAAAGCATCCGAGTCTTTGCCTTAAGCAGATTCTTGTGATCACAGATGAGAGCACGAGCAAACAGTATTTGAGAATTCTTCATTCCCACAACCCTTTCCGAGTGACGACCGGAGCTTCGTCGAAGATAGAGCTTGAGAGAGAGACTACTCCACCACCCATCCATGGCACCACCGACAGCCTTGACATACATCTAATGGAAGCAAGAGATTGCCTACATCTAGCCCTCCATCTATCTTCTTACCTCTATATTGTATTACATTTTGGCTTAAGACGTTAATACATTTTGTAATCAATGCATTTCTTTAGTTCCTTCAACACCATGTTCATCATCTTTTTCTACTTTATCATCTTTCACTTTCATTGCAATGAGTTAAGTGTAGATGACAAGAGTTATTGCATACAACCATCGAGAGGTGTGCGTTGCGTGAGTATAGTGAGTCAATCCTCTTTGCTTAGTGCGAGACTATCATAATGCTTGTCTATGAGCTGAGTGGCTATAACCAACTGCCCGAGAGGGTAAGTAGTGGAACTCGCTAAGCAAAGTAAGCAACATTCCTAAAGATAAGAATAATCTTATGCTCAACGCAACCATACGTTATAGAGATATAAGCATGCGACTGACCACCGAGAGGTGTGTGATGTGCAGCGAGTTGGGATTACCCTTGTGATCAACTTAACAACTTGGTAAAATTTTATCCCCCAACCTTACTCCTCCATGCATCTCATTGCGCGTTAATAGTTGCCGCATCTCTACCAATTGTCATAGTCAAACTTCAATTGCTCAGTCTGTTTAGCTAGTAGTAGGAGTAGCGCATGGCTAATTAACTTCTTTCTTTTTACTTTCATTCACCGCCTCAAACACATCACTTTACAAACATCCTTTAGTTACAAGTCCCTGTGTTCGACCTCAGATCATCTCAAGAAACTTGTGTTCTTGTTATACTTGGCGAGAGGGCAAGAAAACTTGTGGCAGGAATGCATGGTCATTGCATACACAATTAGCGCATACCGCATATCCTTTAGATTATCGTGTGATCATCACATATACCTCTATCACATATTTTTCTCATCAACGCATGATCAGTGCATGACCATTCGACATATATCAACATCAAAATCAGAAGTACATTTCCTCACACCAAGTTTTTGGCGCCATTGCTAGGGACTTGGCAGCTAATAGTCTGTTAAGTGTTGTGTTTTCGCAGGCACCCTTTTGGTCTTAGGCGTATTGTAGCTTGTGCGACCAATTTCCAAACGATATTTGAGTGAAGGTTTTGCGCCCAAATTCAATATTGACCTTGAGATTGAAAGGCTATCTATCGCATGAGCTAGAAGCAGTCGTAGGAGCATGGTAATCATAATATAGCATTGATTGCTGGAAGCTCTAGTGGTCGGGACAATGAGTCCCTTGACCCAAGCAGGCGAGTTCGATCCCCTGCATGGAAGAGTCCTTGCCGTGACTTCACTCCAATTTCTCCAGGGACGTCTTCTACTCTATCTTTACTTTGCTTTCCTAGTTAGCTTTAGTTTATTTATTTGATTATTATCGTTTTGGATTTGCGGCTGCTTTTCTTGGATGTGGTGTTGTGATCGCTCCTTTTTGGTGCAATCAAAATTCCCTCTTAGTGTGTTGTTCGAAAGAAGAGTTCTCTCTCATATCCATCACATGACTATTTCTTCCACATGAATTCTAGGTTATTAAGCAATTGACACCCTGATCGCATCTTTCTTTTCTTATTATCTTTCATGCATTATTCTTTTGAAATTCTCTATTGCCTTCTTGCCTTCTTTTGCGTTTGATAAATTAGCATCCATGATGATACTTATGTAAATTCACTAAATCCACTAACTAAACATCGCATGGCTCACCTCGCTTTAGTAGAATCTTCAAAGTTTGGCAGTCTTGAGTTTTATTATGTGTAAACCTCTGCTCAAACCTCTTTTACTGCATCTCTAAACGAGTTTATCTTTAGCTTTTTGGCAAAGATCCTGCTACTCTTTAGATTTGGGGGTGGGATTGATCTGAGAAAATGCATTCAACATAAATATTGTGACAATGCCTTTAAAAAAAAAAATTAAAAAAATTCCACTGTCAGCGCAAAGGGGAAATCCAAGTTGATAAGAGTTAAGTTGTGAAAGGTACCTACATGTAGTTGGATACTTCATATGACACCCATGCAGGTAAGCCAAAACGAAAGTAGATGACCAGAATCAACGCATAATAACAACTCCTCTGTCCAACGTGAATTACATTTAGCTAGGATAAGAGTTGAGTTGAATATGACATGCAACTGAAGTTGGATGCCTGCATGACACCCATGGGGACAAGCCAAAACGAAGAGTGTAGCTAGGTTCAAAGCCTTAATTCTAATAATAAGTTGCAAAGCTTGGAATCTTTCTGAATGAAAGCATTGCAAAAAGCTAAAAGCAAAGTTGTCAACGATGAGTAAAAAGTTTTGAGCAGAGGCTTGCTACAATTAAACTTAGAAAATATCTCTTAGAAGAAGTGGCTAAGTTTGAGGAGAGTGTTGCTACCAAGGTTAGAGGTGCAAGTGAATTATATTTTGAGAAGCTGGTCGATGTAAAGGAAGAGTCAAAGGGCAAGTTTTGAATTTCCTTAGTATAAGGCATGCTTGAGGACAAGCATGATTCTAAATTTGGGGGTGTGATAGTTTGTAGAAATACAAGCTATTGTAGCCTTTTACTTAGAATTATGAAGGGTTGATGAGCATAATATGCGTTGATATTGATGAGAATTCATGTGAAAAAATGAGCTTGCATCAATCAACATTGAAAATCCCCGCTAACCTTATATCATGCGTTATCTTGCGTTGAAATGTCTATTTTTGTAGCAATCACAAGAATCAATCGCATGTGTTGATCCTAGACCATCGCAAAGTTGATCGCATGCGTTTATTTTCATGAAGACAAGTTCGTTGCATGGAATGTTGCAACTTCAGAGCGATAGCCATGATAGGAGGATCATTGCAAAGTGGGTGGAATGCGTTGATACTTCAGAAGACGCAATCATGACGCATACCTCGGGAGTGTCAAAGAGATAAGGTCATGATGACATTTCACCCACCCCGACAAGGATGGCAGAGATTCAACATGGGATTACAAATGTTGTTGGCGTTTGAGATCTATAAATAGAGCCTTGGAGCCTAAATTCAAAGCATCTGAGTTTTTGCCTTAGGCAGATTCTTGTGATCACAGATGAAAGCATGAGCATACAGTCTTTGAGAATTCTTCATTCCCATAACCCTTTCTGAGTGATGACCGGAGCTTCACTGGAAATAGAGCTCGAGAGAGAGACTACTCCACCACCCATCAATGGCACCACCGATAGCCTTGACATACATCTGATGGAAGTAAGAGATTGCCTACATGTAGCCCTCAATCTATCTTTTTACCTCTGTATTGTATTACATTTTGGCTTAAGACGTTAATACATTTTATAATCAATGCATTTCTTTAGTTCCTTCAACACCATGTTCATCATCTTCTTCTACTTTATCATCTTTCACTTTCATTGCAATGTGTTAAGTGTAGATTGCAAGAGTTATCGCATACTCAATCATGCGGCTTAGAGATAGGACGCATGTAACAAACCATCGAGAGGTATGCATTGCGCTAGTATAGTGAGTCAATCCTTTTTGCTTAGTGCGAGGCTATCGCAATGCTTGTTTATGAGATGAGTGGCTATAACCAACTGCCCCAGAGGGTAAGTAGTGGTACTCACTAAGCAAATTAAGCAACATTCCTAGAGATAGGAATAATCTTATGCTCAACACAACCATTCATTATAGAGATATGAGCATGCAGCTGACCACCGAAAGGTATGCGATGCACGACAAGCTGGGATTAACCTTGCAATCAACTTCACAACTTGGTGAAATTTTATTCCCTAACCCTACTCCTCCATGCATCTCATTGCGCGTTAACAGTTGCCGCATCTCTACCAATTCTCATAGTCAAACTTCAATTGCTCAGTCTGTTTAGCTATGAGTAGGAGTAACGCATGGCTAATTAACTTCTTTCCTTTTACTTTCATTCATCGCCTCAAACACATCACTTTACAAACATCCTTTAGTTACAAGTCCCTGTGTTCGACCTCAGATCATCCCGAGAAACTTACGTTCTCGTTATACTTGGCGAGAGGGCAAGAAAACTTGTGGCAGGAACACATGGTTATCGCATACACGATTAGCGCATATCGCATATACTTTAGATTATCGTGTGATCATCGCATATACCCCTATCACATATTTTTCTCATCAACGCATGATCAGTGCATGACCATTCGATGCATATCAACATGAAAATCAGAAGTACATTTCCTCGTACCACTAGGTAACCCTAAATCCTGAAATGGCATAAACTACTTTTACGATCATTCCATAATTCCAAAGGCGTTTCAGAAACACTTTTAGATGAAACACAGTTCAAAGTATTGGTTGCACTCTATACCACATAACCCTATATTCTGCTGAGGTGTACCAGGTACTGAGAGTTGGGATAAAATTCCATGTTCTATCAAATAGTCATGGAATTTCAAATCCATATAATCTCCACCTTGATCAGATCAAAGTGTTTGTATTGTTTTACCTAATGAAATATCAACTTCAGCCTTGTACTTCTTGAACTTTGCAAGGGCTTCAGACTTATGTTGCATTAGGTATACATATTCATACCTTGAATAATCATCTATGGAGGAGATGAAATATTCAAACCCTCATCTTGCCTTCATATTCATAGGACCATAGAGGTTTGAATGTACAAGTTCTAAGGTTTTTTTTTTTGGCTCTATGACTAATGCGTTGTAAATGTGATGCGATTATGGTATGAGTTGCGGTGATGTGTTATGCGATGTACATGTAAGTTTTCCTAATAACACCCAAGTATAAGCCTCACTAGGTTTCCTGATGAATCTAGGGTTGAACACAGTGACTACTGAGTTAATATGCGATAGCTAATTTTGATTCTCTTACACGGTGGTGAAAACAAACAAGTTGGATGGTGTTTTGTTTAAGAAAAATTTCCTATGCGATGGAGTTTGAATAAATAGTTGATGAAATCGAGAATTACAATGAGTATGTGATGAACGGGTTGAGAAGGGGTTTACAAGTTATGCGATCATGCTATACACAAACAACAACATGTCATCTCTCAATGCAAATGCCATAATTCCTATTTTTAGGACGCATGCGATGTATACGAAAATGTCGATAGGACTTATGTCTAAGCCTCTATTCTTGTCTATGCGATGATGAATGATGCACACATACATAAGGTGACCACATACTATCATATCCTATTTCTAGGGTGTATGCGATGCGTAATAGAAAATAGAACTTATGTCTAAGTTTTTATCTCTTGCTTATGTAGTTCTAACCTGACTCTCTCAAGCCTAGATTCTAATCTGACTCTCTCAAGTCTAGATTCTACCTTTAGACTACTCTCTCAAGTATCTCTAAAGGGTGAATGACACATACATAAGACAAGATGATCACAGTACTTCTCAACCCATTCAAAAATTTAGCTACTCATGCGAAATGTGGAGAGATTGAACATAGATTGAAATGAGATTTCCATTTTCTATAAATAAAATGCAGAATACATGATAGTAATGAAATGTACAGATAAGAAGCCCGGTAGCAATGTCTTGCTTCCCGTGGCCTTTTACACTGTCTTTTCACTCCAGCTCCGTCCAGATGAATATTCTTGCTTTCGCAAGTGTTGGCCTTCTCTCCCTTTGCAGCGCGAGTTGTCTGGGAATGATCTCTCGGCTTCTTTGTCTTTTAGCTCGTCTCCGTCTTCTAAGTATAAGTATGAATATGAACAGACTAACGACTCTCTAACTTATTCTCTATGTGATATATGGCGATCTAACTTGTTAACTTCTATTACAATGGTGGCCTCTGGTATTTATAGAGCTCAAGGTGAAGTAGCCTTTCTGTCTAATGATTGCAATGATGGGCGTTCATTAAATCTCCTGCTCTGATGTGTTGATTAATGGTCATCGAAAGTTGAGTGTACTTGCTACAGTGTGGCTTTAACAACTTGTCAACTAAATTCGGATTCGACTGTCATCAGCTTTCTGTCCCATCATGATTTATTAAGCCGTCAACTTGATGCGTGATAACGGGCAGAAATGCACGTTATTACAGTGCAAAGTCATAAAATAATGCAGGATTGCGATAATAAAAATATACAATATTGCGTCCAAAAGCATTGAGTTCACAATATTGCGATCGCATGCGTCCATCGCATTCAAGCAGTTAACTTATGTATTTTTGTGTAGGAAAATGCGTTGACGCAAGGCGGAAATGTGATCCAAAGAAATTAACGCATAAGAGATTGCGACTGCAAGGCTATGCGATCATTTGCGTTCAAAAATCTGCTCGAGAAGGTGGCCGTATAGAGCTCGGATGCATCAAGTTTTTTGGCACCATTGCCGGGACTTTGGCAATACATTGTGCTAACGGTAATTTCTGATTTTCTTTTGTAGTTTTCAATCTCTGGCGAATTACGACCCAAAGATTGAAAGAACGTTCCAACGAAGATTGAGAGATAACCGCCAACAACAACAACAAGAGAAAGATAACATGGCAGAACAACCAAGAAAATGAAGCACCAATTGAAAATATAATGTCATAGCGAATACCATCCTATTGGCGAACAAACCGCAATAGGCCCATTCGAGACTATGCGTTGCCCAACCTCTACGATTTCTCCCTAGGAAATCATGAGGCCCGCTCTTGATGGATTAAGATTCGAAATGAAACCGGTGATGCTGCAGATGATTCCAAACTGTCAGATAGTTTGGTGGTAGGCGTGGTGAGTATTCGCACGCCCCACCTCCAGAGTTTCATAGAGATCTGCAACACTTTTGTGTCCCTAATATCTCCACCGAGAGGTTCGACTAACTTTGTTTTCCATTTTCGTTGTGTGACCAGGCACGAAAATGGGCTTATTTCTCTCGAACTGGGGGGAATTACGTCATGGGAGCAAGTAGTCGAGAAGTTTATGAAGAAGTACTTCCCTCCGACGAAGAACGCTAGAAGAAGGAAGTTAATCACGAATTTTGAATAGGATGTTGACGAATCACTCAACGACGCTTGGGCGAGGTTTAAGAGGCTGATAAGAGATTGCCCGCACAACGACTTACCATACTGCTTACAGATGGAGATTTTTATCGCGGATTAAACCCTGCTTCGTAGACGCTGCCATGGGCAACAGCTGGAGGTCTACTGGATAAAACTTATGATGAGGCCAAGAATATCCTTGATCGCATTTCTAAAAATCATGAAGACTGGAGAGAAAGTGATAAAGATTGAGAATAAATGATAGTGACGCGAACAGTGTGCTATCGCATTCCTTCAGAGTCAAATGACTGCGAATGATGAACTTGATATAGGGAATCGCAATCAATAGCCCAGCAACGCATAGTGGGCAAGTGAACGCAATCAACCAGACGACCACAAGGTGTGGTACTTGTGGTGAAGGAATACGTAATGAAGGAATCGCCCGCAAAACCACAATCAATTTATTTTTTGAAGAATAATCCGTTCTCTAACACGTACAACCCTGGGTGGAGAAACCACCCTAACTTGCGTGGAAAATAACAGTAAATTTTCAATCAGTGCGTAAAAGAAGGGCCACCCGAATTTTTCCCACGAACCAATGGTCCAAACGAGTAATCAAGCAGCAGTTCACAGGCACTGCAATATTCCTCTTTAGAAAGTTTGTTTGATAGTAATCATATTGAAAAGAACAAAAACTGTGCTTCAAAACCAAGCGACGTCCATCCACAACCTGGAAATACAGATAGGCCAGATTGCGGGCGAACTCAAGAACAGACCGCAAGGGGCCCTGCCGAGTTCAATAGAACTCCCACGCAACCCAGGGGGTACAGGTAAAGAGCAATATCAAGTCGTGACGTTACAAAGTGGAAAGACTATGGTAGGGGAAAAGAAGGAGCCTAGCCGGACTGCTCCAATTGTGCTGGAACCAGAGATTACATTGACTCGAGAAGAAATAGAAGAAAAAGAGGCGATGGAACCAGAGATTGTGTCCACCTCGAAGCCAAAAGAACAGGGGACCGTAAGAATACAGCTGCCACCTTTCCCACAGAGACTCAAAAAGAATAAAAATGATGAGGTACAGCATCAACGCTTCATGAATATGCTAAAACAGTTGCACATTAATATTTCGTTCACTGAAGCAATTGAGAAGATGCACGCATAAGCGAAGTTTCTAAAGGATATGTTGACAAAGAAGAAAGTCACTGGTAAGTCTGCAACGGTGGCTTTGACGCAGAGTTTAAAATCTATAATCCCACTAAAAATGCGCGACCCTGGGAGTTTCACTATACATTGCTCCATTGGAGGATTATACATGGTCAAGCGCTATGCGGTCTCGAGGCCAGCATTAACTTGATGCCCCTGTCAATTTTCAAGCAGTTGAATGTGAGACAACTTGCGCCCACTACGGTGACTCTCCAATTAGCGGATAGATCTCTTGTGCATCCAGAGGGGAAGGTGAAGGATGTTCTGGTTACAATCGACAAATTTATATTACCGACAAACTTTATTATTCTAGACTACGAAGCAAACAAGGATGCCCATCATCCTGGGGCAACCATTTTTATCCACCGATCGTGCCCAGATTGATGTGCACAAATGAGAGATCACCTTGAGCGTGAATGGACAGAAGCTCAGGTTTGACATTATTCGAGCCATGAAGTATCCTGACGAAGAAGACCTTACTGAATCCGACGATGAACAAAGTTTGAATGACAAAAAGAAGCCTAACGATGAAAATGAAGATAAGGATGCGATCGCATCCATTGTAGCATGCAATGCGATCAATAAAAAAAAAAAAAAAAAAAAAAAAAAAAAAACAAAGAGATGCAGGTGATCCGCAGCCAAGAGAGTTAAGCCCGACATGAAATGGAAGAAAAAAAACAAATAAAATCGTCCTTAGAACAACCACCAACAATAGAGCTGAAGACCTTTCCTAACCACCTGAAGTATGCATTTTTGGGGCAGAATGAAAAGCTACCGATAATCATTTCCTCTGCACTTAATAAAGACCAAGAAAATGCGCTGCTGAGCATTTTGAGAAAGTATGTAAAAGCAATTGGCTGGACGCTCGGAGACATTAGAGGAATCAGCCCCACATACTGTATGCATAAGATTTGTCTCGAAGAGAATCACAAAGGATCGATCGAACATCAGCACAAACTCAACCCTGCGATGAAGGAGGTCGTAAAGAAGGAGATAATCAAGTGGTTAGATGCGAGCATCATCTATCCAATAGCAGACAGCACGTGGGTCAGCCCTGTGCAATGTGTGCCGAAGAAAGGAGGGATGACTGTAGTCCCTAATGTAAATAACGAGCTGATACCGCAAAAAACCATCACTGGATTGCGGATTTACATGGACTGCCTCAAACTAAATGTGGCAACAAAGAAGGATTATTTCCTTTTACCTTTTATTAACCAAATGCTGGATTGTCTAACTGGAAATGACTTCTACTGCTTCTTGGATGGGTATGCCGGTTATAACCAAATCATGGTCACTTCTGAAGATCAAGAAAAAACCACATTCACCTATCTGTATGGAACATTTGCGTTTTGATGCATGCCGTTCGGTCTCTGCAATGCGTCGAGCACTTTCCAAAGGTGTATGATGGCCATCTTTTCAGAATATCTCGAAGACTCTGTAGAAATGGACGACTTCTCTGTGTATGGGCAAACATACAAAGTCTGTCTTGACAACTTGGAGAAGATATTGAAAAGATGTGAGGAGACAAACCTCGTGCTTAATTGGGAAATGCCATTTCATGGTGAAGGAAGGCATTGTGCTTGGGCACAAGGTCTCTAGGGACGGGTTGGAGGTGAACAAAGCAAAAATTGAAGCGATTGAAAAGCTCTCACCTCCAACGAGTGTAAAGGCTGTCAGGAGCTTCTTGGGACATGCTGGATTTTACAGACATTTTGTCAAAGACTTCTCAAAGATTGCACGACCATTTGAGTGCATTGTTGGAGGCAGATAGAAGTTTGACTTCAATGACCAATGCCTCAATGCATTCATGATTTTGAAGAACGAATTAACGAACCGCGCCTGTGTTATTGGCACCAGAGCTGGATCCAGCCCTTTGAATTAATGTTGATGATGCAAGCGATTATGCGATGGATTAGTGCTTAGCATCAGAAGAAATAACAATACTACATTCCATCGGCATATGCGAAGTGAAAACCCTTGAATCTGCTCAAAACAAACTACACACCCACAGGAAAAAAATTGCTTACGGTGATATTTGCGTTTGGAGAATTCAGAGCATATTTGTTGGGAACAAAAGTACTCATTCCACACTGACACTCGGCGATAAAATATTTGATGACAAAGAAGGATCGAAGTCCGAGGTTGAATTAGATGGTTCTTCTCCTCTAGGAATTCGATTGGAATCCATTGATCGCAAGGGAATGGAGAACAAGTTTTGGCATCTTTATCCAGATTAGAAAATCCAGAAGTTTTTGACCGCATCAATTCAGAGGTGAGTGCAACATTCCCAGACGAGTAGCTATTTCAGATTGAAGAATGCCATGGTACGCAGACGTGGTAAAATTATCTGGTTTGCGAGCAATTTCCTGAAGATTTATACTGATTCACCAAAAGAGCGCTAGACATGAATTGCGATCATATTATTGGGATAATCCAAACTTATAAGAGGGGGGTCAGACCAGTTTCTGCGCCTGTGTGTACCAGATGCTGCTCATCAACACATATTTTCACATGTTCATGATCCGCTGATTGGAGGGCACTTTGGAGGTCAACGCACAAACAACGAATACGTATTACAAATTTAGGTATACTTGGCCAACACTATTCAAGGATGCAAGAAGACTACAGCATGAAATTTGTGACCTGGTGCAACGCAACGAGTAAATATTTCATGGAAGCATGCGATGCCCATGAACATAATTTTAGAACTGGAATTGTTTTCGACGTCTGGGGCAATTGATTTTCATAAGACCATTCCCACCATTGAAATGGTCACAAATATATCGTGTTAAGTCGTCGACTATCGCTTTCCAAGTGGGTAGCAGCAGTAGCATGCGCCACAAGCGATGCGGCGGTAGTCTCCAAATTCCTGAAGAAGAATATTTTCACTCGTTTTGGCACACCACGTGCCATAATAAGTGATGAAGGCTCCCACTTTGTCAATCACACTGTCAAAGAATTACTGCGCAAATATAATATCCTCCATAAAGTGGCCACCGCATACCATCCATAGACGATTGGTCAGGCTAAAATGTCCAACCAGGAAATCAAGCTGATATTGGAGAAAGTGGTAAAACTTTCGCGAAAAGATTGGGCAACAAAGCTGGATGATTCGCTGTGGGCATACAGAACCGCCTATAAGACACCTATAGGCATGTCTCCGTGTGAATTGGTTTTGGTAAAGCATGTCATTTACCACTTGAGCTAGAAACAAAGCGTTGTGGGTGGTGAAAAAGCTTAACTTCGACTTAAAGGCAGTAAGGGAAGCAAGAAAACTCCAATTGGTCGAGCTAGAGGAAACGAGAACTCACACATACGAGAACGCATAGATCTACAAAGAGCGCGCAAAGCGCTGGCAAGATAAACAATTATGTGGAAAGAATCTCCAAGTCAGGCAAAAGGTCTTACTATTTAATTCACGGCTACGACTCTTCCCTGGGAAATTAAAGTCACGTTGGTTCGAACCCTTCATAGTCAGAGAGGTATCCCGACATGGTGCAGTCGAGTTATCCAATGACGACAGAACCAACATATTCAAAGTTAATGGGCAACGAGTGAAAATATATCGCGGAGAAGACTGGCATCGCAAGGTCGCCTCCGTACACCTGAGAAACTTTGAATGAAAAAGAAGTGGGCGGTCCCTGCGCAATCATCCGATTCAAATTCATCAGAGACGCAAGTTTTGTGAAGTATCCATTGAAATCCTGAATTCATGAACTTATCTCTATTCCGTTTTAGTATTGTCATTTCACTATCTGATTGAAAAAAACAAAAAACAAAAAGAGAAAGAAAGAGAGAAATAATAATGCGATCATGTTGAACCTTTCAATGTTTTTTGCAACGATCGAGGTGAACGATTGTGAAGGCGCTACATGAAGACACAACTACTTTATTTCGTCACTGCAATCAAAAGAAAGAAGATCGGCGCAAAGTAGGGTGCGTCCACAAATAATGTGGGCGACAACGCAAATTTGGAGTTTGTATCTTTCCTTGACTTTATTCCAAAATTTGCACTATCGCATCACATTTTAATTTTGAAAATTTTATCACCACATCCTCTTTAGTCGGCACAAACATTTAACATCGATTAATTTAGTAAGTCAATGGATGATTTCTCGTTGCCAATTATGATTTCAATGATGAAACACATGCCTCTATTTTTTCGTATATACTAGAGTCAACTTAATTTTAGGAGAATCACCTCATGAAATATTTCTAGAAGTTAATGGTCTGCTAGTTTTCTTTCAAACTAACCCTTTACGAAACTTCTTAAGAGCATCGCATGACTTCTTTCATTCTTTTAGCAATGAGGACATTGCCACATTTTAAATTTGCGGGTGCAACATTCATTTTTGACCTTGCTATTTTTTTTAGCTTACAAAAAAAAAATCATAACATTGCGATCGGATCTACTCATAGTTGGATGTCCACATGACACACGTGAGGGCAAGCCAAAACGAAGGTAGGAATCGTGATCAACGCATAAATAAATGATCGAAACTCCGCTGCCAAATGGGCACGAGTTTAGACTGAGAAAGAGCACCTTGCTCGTAGTTGGATGTCCACGTGACACACTTGGGAGAAGGCCAAAACGAAGGCTAGGCACTTGGATCAGCACAAGGTCTAAAATATGCAAGGATAAAAAAAAAATCATTTAAAAATACCCCAGTGAAAAAGTTTTCTTTTATGAAATAAATCATGTGATGCCCTGAATCTAGTAAAGTCTTTTTAAAGGTTAAATTTTCGGTCTCTAAATTTTAGAAATATTTTAAGAAGAGACCTAATAAAAACTAAGGAAGATTTTGGTGCATAAGAATGGAATAAGGCATCCTTGAGAAATCTAGGAAAGAGAAGGTGGTCGACTTTCTAAAGGAAATTTTTAGCTTATGCTTGAGGATAAGCATTGTTTAAATTTGGGGGTGTGATAACGGGCAGAAATGCACGTTATTACAGCGCAAAGTCATAAAACAATGCAAGATTGCGATGATAAAAATATATAATATTGCGTTCAAAAGCATTAAGTTCACAACATTGCGATCGCATGCGTCCATCGCATTAAAGCAGTTAACTTATGTATTTTTGTGTAGGAAAATGCGTTGACACAAGGCGAAAATGCGATCCGAAGAAATTAACGCATAAGAGATTGCGACTGCAAGACTACATGATCATCATTCAAAAATCTGCTCGAGAAGGTGGCCGCATAGAGCCAGCGCATCAAGGTGGGCGCATCTGGGTGAAAGCTTAATAAATCATGATGGGATAGAAAGCTGATGACGGTCAATTCCGAATTAAGTTGATAAGCCGTTAACGACTACTGTAGCAAGTACACTCAACTTTTCAGTGATAAATATTGGCGCATCAGACAGAGAATTAATGTCATCCCATTAGTGCAATCATAAGAAAGAAGAAGCTTCTCACCCTGAAGTCTATAAATACCAAAGGCCACCTTTAGTGAAGGAGTTCGCCAGTTTTGAGAATTCACCATTTAGACGATACTTAGCCTTGGTCTTAGTTTCTTATACTTAGAAGGCGGAATGAGAGAAGGGAAGAGACGCCAGAAAATCGCCCTAGTCAGCTCGAGAGAGTGCCAGGAAGCGTGGAAAAACAGAGAGAGGGCCGACTCTTGCAAGAGCAAGAATATATTTTGAGCAGAGTAGTGAAGAACAGTAACAGCCTTGGGAAGCAAGAAATTACTACCAGGCTCTTTATTCTTATTCCGCATTGTCATTCTGTATTTTGATTATATATCTATAAAATGGAACTTGCTTGTCTATACCTGTTCACTCTCTTTAAAACATGCATGAGTAGCTAAATCAATCGAATGGGTTGAGAAGTACTTAGCTAACATGACCTAGGATTTTCATCGCATGCGATCATCTTATCTTATGTTGCGTCGATCACCTCTTTAGAGCTACTCGAGAGAGAGTCTAAAGAAAGAAACTAAGAATTGAGAGAGCTAGGTTAGAATCTAGACTCGAGAGAGCAAGATTAGATCTGCATAAGCAAGAGATAGAGACTTAGAGATAAGGTCTGTTTGTCAATATGCATCGCATGCACCCTAGAGATAGGTTATGGTACTATGCGGTTGCCTTGTATGTGTGTGTGTCAATCGTCATCGTATAGACAAGAATAGAGGCTTATGTGTAAGTCCTATAGACATCATCGCATATATCGCATGCGTTCAAAAACTAGAAGTCGTAGCATTTGCATTGAGAGATGATTTGTTGTTGTATGTGTGTAGCATGATTGCATAACATGAATGCAATCCTAGGAAGTGTTAGCTAAACCCCTTCTCAACCTGTTCCCCCCCATATTCATCGCATCTTTCGTAATATTAACTCTTTTCTTAACTCCGCCGCATACATTTTATACTGTAAACAACAAACCAACCAACTCTTTGATTTATTGTTACCGCAAAGTGATCTAAAAATTACTACTGCATATTGTTTTCCTTAGTCCCTGAGTTCGACCCTGGGCTTACCAGGCAACTCAATAGGATTTATACTTGGATCTTACTGAGAAAACTTGTATGCTCAATGCATTTTCCACCAATGCAATCCCTACCATTATTTCATCGCATAAAATAATGCATCAATGCGTAATCTTTATGTGACCACCTTCTTGAACAACTTCTCACGATTTCAAACTTTACGATCGCAATCTTTTAATGCCCGCAGACGCCTAATTCCTTGGATCGCAATTTTACTTGCGCCAACGCATTTTTCCTGCACAAAATAAGTAAATTAGCTGCTTTTATGCGTTGGGTGCATGCGATCGCAATTTTCTCAGTGTAACACTTTTGGACATGATATTGTTTATTTTTACCATCACATTCCCTCATTGTTTTACTTATTTGTGATGTAATAACGTGCATTTCTACCCGTTATCAGTGACCTTTTCCAATAAAAGGTCTCTTAGTCATTTTGCCTATACTGGTAAAGAATTTTTTTCTAATTCACTTAGAAGTCCGTTCTTAACCAATCTCTCAATCCTATTGAGATTAATGTGACCTAATCTTAGGTGCCAAAGATGGACATTTTCTTTAGGAGAAACTTTTGTCTTTTATTTTGAGTTACAACAATTTTGAACAATTCAATATTGAGAAGGGCCTTAGATATTTACAACAAAATTTAGAATATAATTATGTTCTTGATAGTGTTGACATTCAACGTATGGAAGCAATTAGGATCTTAAGCACTCTAACTACATTAAGTTTAAATCTAAAGCATGCAAGTCATAAAAATAAAAAATATGGTTTTATGAGTACATTTGTAGAACTCCAATTTGCTCCAATCTTTAACTGGAATCTATTAGGGTTGATGCCCTAAATCTCGTAGGGTCTTGTAGTTTGTAAACACTTGTATGGAAAAACACTTTGTGATTTATAATATGAGATATTTTATTCACTTCAGTCTATGAAATATGAGATATTTTAGTTGCATTAACCACAAACCGATCAATTAAGATCCCTGGTTATTGTTGTAACTTAAGCATGTATGCAGAGACATACAAGTGGATCGTACTTTAAGTGATAACCTAAATGGTCTGTACTATATGGATAAAGGAGGGATACCTTATCCTGGTGACACTATGAGTGCGGCCTGCTTTGTAGGTGTTACAAGTGTTATAAAGTGCTACAAATGATTTGATCCCAATCATTCGTGTATTAGACATGCGAGCGGTGATACTCTATACAAAAGTGTTTGTTTAAGACCGGACCATGAAATGTTTAGTCTCGTTATATAACAATGTTCATAATTGAGACTTTCATTTCACTATGATGACCATAGGTAACATGACCTTAATCCTGAGTGAGTTGTGAACTCTTGCCTATGAAGGCAGTTTTTTATTTGCATAGGTACGAGTGGCTAGATCACCGACTCAAACCTACCACTTTGGGGATTCATCTGATTGAGGAGCTAGGAACTCAGCTACACAAGACGAAATTCACTTCTTCCCTACAAGCAGAGGTAAATAGATAAACTGCTCCCTTAAGGGCTGATTCCAGGGCTTGAACAATATGGTGCCACAACTTCTCTTGGCCCGAGAAGGGTTTAGTCATAGTAGGACTATGATGTATTGTTCATTAAAGGAATCAGTGGTACTCAAAAAATTAGATGTAACTACATGAGCGAAATGGTAAATTGGCCCAGGTGTACTTACGAGCGATTTTTGAAGGGTCATTGTACTGTTGATTGGTTATATCCAATAGACATAGAAATATATATGTAGTGCGAAGAGTGCAACCTTCGATCTTTAGTGGAGTGCCCCACAGTTAACGGATGGTGGTGAAGGAAATCTAAATAGACATACTGTGAGCAGAAGCGGATCGTTCCAAATCCTATTTGGAATGAACACAAACTATTACAGTCTACACAAAAGCAATTATGCATCAACTATAAATTACAACATACTACTTAATATGAAGATACGAGGGATAGAGTATGCAAACCTTTGAAGAACCTTTCTTCAAGAAAGGTGTTTCGTTTCTTCAAGTATCCCTCGACCGTTTAGTAAATCGATCAATCAGCACGAACTCGAATGCAATGATCAGAACACGATCTCAACGAACATCTAAATGAACCTCGATCCTGATCGAGTCAAACTTGATCCTCGAACGGAATTAGAACACCACCACAATGGTTACCTTGGTATTCTCAGTGTGAGAATCCAGAAGTTGTGGGCTCTGTATGATTTTGGATTGAGGAAAGTAAGAGGTAGACGATCGAATAGACGATTGAGTAAATGGGAGAGAAATGTTGTCTATGGTATAGACGAAATACTCGATTGTTTAGAAGATGGAAGCCTATCGTATAAACTTTACTACTTGATCGTGTAGCAATGATTAAGCGAGTAACTATTGTATAGTAAACTCGTAGCTCGATCGTGTATGCTCTCTATGCTATTGCTTAGTAAAACCTTTTTACTTGATAGCCTTTTTGTGTGAGATTATTCTAAATGAATCATCAACTTAATTTTGGAAAACCATTTTCCTTTTTATCTCACAGTTACCATAAAACTTCCAATAACCTCCCACTCAATTCGGTTATTAGAGAAAAAGAATAATTAATTATCATATAATTAATATGTTATAAATAAATATAATAATCAACTTATCATATTATATTTATAACCTATGTTTTAATATTTCATCATATGAAACACATAAACCATAGTTCTTTTTTTATTTTATGGTATTTAATATAAATCATATTTATACTAGTTCCTCCAATTTATGTATCTAATACATTATATCAATTATATCACATATAATTAAATTTCTTCTTGTTAATTTAAACACTTCAAATTAACCCAAAATCTGATTCTCAAATTGAACCCATTGAGCTACCAAAGGGTCTTATGGACCTGTAGCTTGAAGCTCCAATGGTACGTGAATAACTGATTAAACTCTTTAATCACGAGATCCACTATTCGTTAACTGTTGGTCACTCCACTAAAGATCGATGATAACTGACAGAATTACACATTATTACAGTGCTAAGTTATTAAACAATGAAGGTTTGCGTTGATAAAATATGTTAGATTGCGTCCAAAAAGCATTAAGTTCATAACATTGCGGTCATATGCGTCCATTGCATAAAAATAGTTAACTTTTGTATTTTTATGCAGAATATGTGTTGATGCAAGGCGGAAAGCGCGATCACAAGAAATCAATGGACAAGCGCAGCATTACCGCAAGGCATTATGTGATTTGTGCTCGCAAACATTTGCTCAAGAAGGATTGCCGCATAGAGCCGGCGCAACTTGGTGGGCACATCTGGGTGAAAAGTATAATTAATCACAATGAGACAGAAAGCTGATGACGATCGAGTCCGAATTAAGTTGACAAGCCACTAATGATAACAAGTACACTCAACTTTTCAGTGACAAATATTCGGCGCATCAGTTAGAGAATTAAAGCTCTATAAATAAGAAAGAAGCCGTCTTTCACCCCGAAGCTCTATAAATACCGAAGGCAACCTTCAACAAAGGATAGTTCAGTTACTTAGATAATTTCCTCCATAATTAGAATAGCCTTGTCTTATATTTTTTGTTATTTTAAGGCGGAAGCGAGAGAAGCGAGATTGTGCCGAGAGATCTTTCCGGTGAACTTGGGAGAGTGCTAGAAGTGTCAAGATCAAAGAGAAGGCCAGCTCCTGCAGAAGCAGGAATATCCTTTGAACAGAATAGAGTTGACAGTGTAAAGGCCTTGGGAAGCAAGGGATTGCTACCAGGCTCTCTATCCTTATCTTCCATTGTCATTTTGTACTCAACCTTATCTATAGAAATGAAATTTACTTCTTTATATCTGTTCACTCTCTGTTTATTACGCATGAGTAGTTAAATCTATTGAATGGGTTGAGAAGCACTTAGCTAGCATAATTGGGGATCTTCATTCTATGCGATTATCTTGTATTATGTATGCTTCATTTGTCCATTAGAGATACTCGGGAGGGTAGTCTAAGGATAGGATCTAGGCTTGGTAAAGTCAGGTTAGAATCTAGGCTCGAGAGAGTCAGGTTAGAACGTATAATCAAGAGATAGGAACTTAAGAATAAGCACTGTTTGTTATTAACGCATCGCATACATCCTAGAGATAGGATATGGTTGTGTGCAGTCACCTTGTCTTTATGTGCATCTTGCATCATCGCATAGGAAAAGAGTAGAGACTTAGGAATAAGTTCTATGGGCATTTTTGCATTCAACACATGCATCCTAGAACTAGGAGCACCGCATTTGCATTGGAAAATGATCTGCTGTCGCATGAGTGTAGCATGATCGCATAGTTTGACGCATTCCCGGGAAACGCTAGCGAAAGACCTTCTCAACCCGTTCCTTCGTATACTCAGTGTATCTACCGCATAATCGAACTTTTCTCAAATCTATCGCATACATTTATTTTTATACCGCAAACAACAACCCAAACAACTATTTGATTTATTTGGTTATCGTGAAGTCTTCTTAGAAATTATCACTACATACTGTTTTCCCTAGTCCCTGAGTTTGACCTTGGACTTACCAGGAAACTTAGTGGGGTTTATACTTGGATTCCGCTGAGAAAACTTGTTGCTCACATTTCCTTCATCGCATCTCATTCCATAATTTCACTTCATAAAATAATGCATCAATCGACAGCTACACTCTTCGCACTACAGATATATTTTTGTGTCCATATGACCAATCAAAGCCAAATGATTTGATCGAACTATCAAATCCAATGTTCCAAGATCTAGATGCTTGTTTCAGCCCATAAATGGACCTATTAAGCTTGCAAACCCTTTGCTCTTGATCTGGAACAATGAACTCCTCTGGTTTAGCCTTGTAGATGGTCTCCTCAAGATTACCATTCAGAAAGGCAGTCTTGACGTTCATTTGCCATATCTCATAATCATAAAATTTGGCTATGGACAAGAGAATCCTGATAGACTTCAACATGACGATAGATGAGAAAGTTTCCTCATAGTCCATTTGCTTGACCTAGGTATAACCTTTTGCCACGAGTATAGCCTTAAAGGTCTGCACCTTTTCATCTAAACCTCTTTTTCTCTTGTAGATCCATTTTCAACCTATAGGTTTTACCCCATTAGGGTGATCCACAAGTTCTCAGATGAAATTGAAGTAAATAGACTCCATTTCCTGATTCACAATTTAATCCACTCATCTTTGTCAACATCCTCCATTGCTTGCTTATGAGACAATGGATCCTCAACTCCATCATCAGATATGACATTTTGGGCTTCAGTCAAACCCATGTAGCGTTTCGGTGGATTCACAACCCTCTCACTACGTCGAGGCAGTCTCAACTCTTGAGATGGTTGACTAGATGAATCGACATCAACAACTCTTGTTGATCTATCAGTCTATTCAACAACTCTTGTTGAACTTTCAGTAGTCTCACTAGAAATCTCATACGAAACAAGCTTACTTCGTGGCTTATAATCCAGCATGTGGTATTCTTTTTAGAAGTTAGCATTTGTTGATATAAACACCTTATTCTCACCTGGATCATAGAAGTATCCACTCTTTGTTTTTTTGGGGTAACCTACAAAGAGGCAAACTTTCGAATGCAGTTCCAACTATTTAGGGTTAGCCACAAGCACGTGGGCTGGACATCCCTAAATCCTGAAGTGGCGAAAATTACATTTACAGCCTCTCCATAGCTCAAAAGGTGTTTCAGAAACACTTTTTGAGGGGAGCACTGTTCAAAATATAAACTGCAGTCTCCACTACAATTCCCCAAAACAAGTCTGGAAAATGAGCATAACTCATCATAGACCGAACCATGTTCAACAGGGTTCTGTTTCTACTTTTTGATACACCATTCTGTTGAGGTGTACCTAGGATCGAGAGTTGGGACGTGATTCCATGTTCTATCATATAGTTCTGGAATTCTAAGTCCATATACTCCCCACTACGATCAGATCATAGTGTTTTTATCTTCTTACCTAATAAGTTTTCAACTTCAGCTTTATACTCCTTGAACTTTTCAAGAGAGTCAGACTTATGTTGCATTAGGTATAGATACTCATATCTTGAATAATCATCTATGAAAGAGATGAAATATTCATACCCACCTCGAGCTCTTACACTCATCGGACTACAGAGGCCTGAATGTATAAGCTCCAAGGTTTCCTTGGCTTTATAACATTTTCCAGTAAAAGGTCGTTTGGTCGTTTTGCCTTCAAAGCATGATTCACATAACGGCAAAGAGTTTTCTTCTAAACCATTTAGAAGTCCACATTTCACCAACTTCTTAATCCTATTGAGGTTGATGTAACCTAAACTTATATGCCAAAGATGGGTGTTTTCCTTAGGAGAAACCTTTAGTTTTTTTTGCAGTTGTTGCTATTTTGAACATTTCAGTGTTAAGCAAGACTTTTATGACTAACGACCTTAGTACATACAAGTTATTTTCCATTGAACCATAACCAATCTCCATACCATTCTTAAAAATAAACACTTTATTATAAAAAAAAAGAGATGAAATAACTTTGTTCAATCAGAAAAGAAACTGAAATTAAGTTCCTCTTGATATGAGGAACTACATAAACATTATCCAGTAACAGATAAAGTTTTTTTTTCCAAAAATAACTTTAGGCTGCCTATAACAACAGCTGAAACAACATCACCAGTACCGACTCGAAGAGTCAACTCTCCATCTTCCAACCATTTCCAGGAACTAAATCCTTGGTAGGAAGAACTTTCGTGATTAGTAGCACTTAAATCAAGTATCTAGGTAGAATCATCATTCTCTACCAAACACGTCTCCAAGACAAATAAATCTCACTTACTGTCTGTAGACTTCTTCCTCTTCTGGAGAGTAGTGGGATCAGTATCATAACCTAAATAAGCTCCAAGTTCCATTTCAGAGAATAATTCTCGTTGATGAACTTTATCTGAGTTAGCAACAATTGCTTTCTCTTTTAGTCTCTTAACATTCAAGAAAGACTGGAGATTATTTTTAGAACTGACACTACTGGTTTCATTGTCATCCATCTTTTTTTGCTCAAAAAGTAAGAACTTACGTTCAAACAATTCTTGCAATGAGTCCATGATCTTACGTACAATGACCATGTTCTCAACCCCTTTTGGCTAATGCATCAAGTATGCTAGTCAAAATGTGAAGTCGGGCCATCAAATTAGACTTCAACCACACCTCAAATGCATTACGAACATCTCATGGTGCATCAGGGTTTGGGACTTGAGGACACTCCTCAACCATGACAAACTCGAGGTCGTTTACCACGAAATATTTTTAAGAGACTTTCCAATGTATGTAATCGGTCAAATTAGAAAAGGCAACTAATGGAAAATCATACAATGACATGTTGCTGAAAAAACAAACACATCAATCTACATTAGATTTTAGTGAATACTCTTTAAAACAAATCCAATCTGGTTTAGCAAAATCTAAATGAACCCCATGTGACATCTAGTTTTGCAATGACGCTTCAATGGTTTAGGACAAAACCCATCGAAAGGTAGTCAATTTATCCCTCATCTAAATTGAGACACTCTCAACCTGTCATTACACCAGAACAACTTTTGTTCCTATAACGACTAGCCATCATTGATTTTGGTCAAGAAAGCATTAACTTGCTTAACAATTTCCTGTAAGTGTGACCCTTCATTTTAGATTCTGGAGTTCCGCCCTAAGCAACCAATCCGAAGGGGAAAAATCTGATTGGGGCAAAAACTAAAGCGACCCTATCCATTTATGGAGTTCACATTGATATTGACCAACCACACAAACCATCTGAAGGGGGACACTCTTAGGGTGCCACGAGGCCATGCAAGAAGATCTCACGGTGCAAACCAATGAAGGAGACCGTAGGACATGTTGACACACATCCTTCACCCACTTACTATAAATACTCTCTTCAGTCACCTTGATATCGACTCATGCAAACACCATCCGAAGGGGGATGCTCCCAGGGCACCACGAGGCCAAGCATGAATCTCATGGTGTGAACATTAAGGGAGAAACGAGAGTGGAATTGATATATCATATAAATATTTTCCTCCTACTGAGTATTTTAAAACCTAGGGTTTAGTTTGCTTAGAAAAACATGGCTACTGATTTTTACTAAGTGACTGTTTAGGTTTGCCCAAAAGTAAATGCTCACTTTGAAAAGTTAAACAACTTTTGATCATCATTCATTAAACACTTTAACAAAGTATTTGATCAACTATTACATGCTTGTAACAAATCTATCTAATTCACCTTTTCAGGTAAGTTCCCAGGTAAGGGTGTTCCATTTCTGTCAGCTTAAATATCACAGCCTAGCCAAAACCCACCTTAGACAAAAGGTCCCTTATAGATAGATTTAGTACAAATTTAATCTTTTGCTCAAATCAATTTAATCCTGTTAAACCAATTTAAAAGATTAAACTTAGATATCTAATCTCATTAAAACCATGAACTTAGGTCTATCTCAATCAAAATTTAAAACCTTTTTAAAACATGATTTAACCTAAGTTCACATGCAACTCTTTCTTATTGATTTTAGTGCTAATTTCCATTATAACTCTTATAATAGGAAACAACTAAAACCATCCACAATGCGAAGCAACACAACAAGGTATCCATAACTCTTATAAATAAGCCTAAGTGTCAAGCTCCATGCATTATTCATTCATTACGACTTTTATATAACACTTATATAACAAAGCAATGAACCAAGCATACACGTTCTCATACACCCTTATACTATAACACTTATAATATAAAGATGATGCATGAATATGTTTAATGCATGCATAAATATAACTCTTATATTATATGATGCATGTGCATGCTTTGATGTAATTTCCTCATGTGATCTACTATATTATAACACTTATAATATAAAGATAATGCATGAACAAATGCATAACCTAAGGTGGGTTTTAAATCTATATGTCATACATTATGGCATGTAAACAAACATACATCTCATATACATTAGATAAAAGTTTATAAATCGGGGTCATTAGCCTTAAATCTGAAAAAAAAATAAAATAAAGCTAACTATTACAAAGAGCATTGAGTCTACCGGTTCAAACAGACGAACCGGGTCTTGAACCGTTTGGGCGAAGTTGCATCTCCTTGATCATGTAATAACTCCTTGTGATTGCCTAGCAATACCGTACGAGCATAAACGATCGTTTAGCATGGATCGAGTGCTTATGACTACGAGATGAAGCATGAAGGTCACGCGATCGTGCAGTGCACATCGTGTAACGCATGCCTAAACGATCAAGTAGACGACAACTATGCGGTTTAGCATCAACTATACGATCGTTTAGTAAATGCTACACGATCGGGTAGAACTTTTTTACACGATCATTTAGCCTGGGCTACATGATGCAACCAACCTTTGGTCTTCTTCCTCGATGAGAACAACATCTCCATGCTTCAAAACTTCATCACGAACGACTCAAAAAACTTCAAACACTTTGAATACAGACTCGATTGCTTGTTAATTATGCCCAAAAAATGCAGGGTTCTTACAAATTAACACTTTGTAAACTTAAAAAAGCTTTAAACAGAGGAAATAATCCCATAAACATCCATCAACACATCCACAAACACATTTAACTCTTAAATGCATTGTAGAAAATTTAAAACCCACCATGACTGTAAAAGAAGTTCAATACAACAATGAAATTTGGAATATCAGAACACTTGGCTCTGATACCAATTAAAAGAAATCTAAATAGGCATCTTGTGAGAGGAAGCGAATCATTCCAAATCCCATTCATAAGGAATACAAACAATTACAGTCTACAAAGAAACAATTATGCATCAACTATAAATTACAACATGCTACTTAATATAAAGATACAAGGGATAGAGTATGCAAACCTTTGAAGAACCTTTCTTCAAGTAAGGTGTTCCATTTCTTCAAGTATCCCTCGATTGTTCAACAAATCGTTCAATCAACACAAACTCGAATGCAACGATCAAAACACGAACTCAACGAATGTCTGAATGGACCTCGATCCCGATCGAGTCCAACTCGATCCTCGAACAGAATTAGAACACCACCATAATGGTTACCTTGGTATTCTCGGTGTGAGAATCCAGGAGTTGTGAGCTCTGTATGATTTTGGATTGAGGAAAGTAGGAGGTGGACGGTCGAGTAAGTGGGAGAGAAATGTTGTCTATCATATAGACGAAATACTCGATCGTTTAGAAGATGGAAGCTTATCGTATAGACTTTGCTACACGATCGAGTAGCAACAATTAAGTGAGTAACTATCATATAGTAAACTCGTAGCTTGATCGTGTATGCTATCTATGCTATCGCTTAATAAAACCTTTTTACTTGATAACCTTTTTGTATGAGATTATTCCGAATGAATCATCAACTTAATTTTGGAAAATCATTTTCCTTTTTATCTCACAGTTACCATAAAACTTCCAATAACCTCTCACTCAATTCGGTTATTAGAGAAAAAGAATAATTAATTATCATATAATTAATATGTTATAAATAAATATAATAACCAACTTATCATATTATATTTATAACCTATAGTTTTAATATTTCACCATATAAAACATATAAACCATAGTTTATTTTTCTATTTTATGGTTTTTATATAATCATATTTATATTAATTCCTCCAATTTATGTATCTAATACATCATAATCAATTATATAACATATAATTGAATTTCCTTTGTTAATTTGAACACTTCAATTAATCCAAAATCTGATTCTCAACTTGAACCCATTAAGCTAACAAGGGGACCTCATGGAGCTGTAGCTTGAAGCTCCAACGATACATGAATAACTGATTAAACTCTTTAATCACGAGATCCACCATCCGTTAACTGTTGATCACTTCACTAAAATCCGACGGCTGCACTCTTTTGCACTACAGATATATTTCTGTGTCCATATGACCAATCAACAGTGCGATGACCCTTCACAAATCGCTCGTAAGTACAACTAGGCCAATTCACTATTTTTCGAAGTGTTAGGTACATCTAACTCCTTAACTACCATGGATTCTTCTAATGAACAATAAGTCATAGTTCTACTATGACTAATTCTCTCGGGCCAGGAAAGGGTGTGGCCACTATGTTCAAGATCCAGAATCACCCATAAGGAGCAATTTATCTACTGTACACATGCTTCGGGGAAGAAGTGAATTTTGTCTTGTGTAGCTGAGTTCCCAACTTCCCAATCAGACGAATCCCTAAAATGGTAGGCTTGTTGAGTTGACATTCCAGACACTCTCACCCATACAAATCAAAGGACCGCCCTCATAGGCAGGAGTTCCCAACTCACTCAGGATTAAGGTCATGTCACCTATGGTAATTTTAGTGAAATTAAGTCTCAATTATCAACGACGTTATATAAAGAGACTAATCATCTCGTGTTTCGGACTTATACAAACTATTTGTATAGGATACCCCACTCGCATGTCTCCACATGGATGGTCGTAAAGGATCAGACCGTCTCTAGCACATTACAACATTTGTAAATATCTACAAAGTGGGTTGTATCCGTATTGTCACAAGGATAAGGTATCCCTCCTTTATCCATCTACTACAGACCATTTAGGTTATTACTTAAGGCATGATCCACTTGTATGTCTCACATACACGCTTAAGTTACATGAAATAACCACATATTTTAGTTTATTGGATTTTGAATAAATGCTTATAAAATAACAACAATATGTGTACAAAATGTTTACAAACTACGAGACCACCGAGTGAATTAGGACACCAATCCCAATAGGTAGATATCTGATGACATGCAGAAATGCATGCCATCTTAGGCCTTTTACTTAGAATTATGAAGGTTGTTAGGTAGAACATGCGTCAATCATGATAGAAATTCACAAGAAAGTGAACTTACGTCGATCAGCATGTTGAATCTCAGCTAACCCGTTATTTTGCGTTATTATGTGTTAATGTTCTATTTTTGTAGCTAAAACAGGAAATGGACGCAAACGTGGAAATCAGACCACTGCATAGACGACCGCATGCGAAGAAACACTCCATCGCAAAGACAAACGCATCGATCAACGCATGGATGTTACGGTAATCAACCATATGCGTCTATCACATGGGAGTTGCGCTCGTCAAGCGATTGCAGTCATCATGTAGAGTTGCGGTATTAAGCGAATGCGGTCATTGAATGATTGCGGCTCGTCAAGCGATTGCAATCATCATGCTAATGGGATCAACGCAAGGTTGGTGGAATGAGTGCATCAACGCATCTACCTCGAGAAAAATCAAAAGATGATGTTGACATTTCACCTACCACGCCATTAGTGACAGAGGTTCAGAAAGGACTAATGCCCCGAATGTCATATTCAAAGCAGTCCAATTAATGTTGTCGGCAACCCAAGCTCTATAAATAGAAGCCAATGAGCAGAAATTCAAGTTATCCGGGGATTTTCCCCGCGATCTAGACAAAATGCATGAGAAGACGTTGAGATTTCTTCACCTCCTTCATCCATTCTGAGTGACGACCGGAGCCTTTGACCGGAGTTAGATCTCGAGAGAGTCAACTCCTCCGCCCATCCATGGCACCACCTGTCTCTTATACACATCTAGATGTGTATAAGAGACAGCCTCCGCCCATCCATGGCACCACCGGCAGCCTTGACGCATATCCAATGGAAGTAAGTCTTTACTTCCAGCTAGTCATTCCATTTTCCCTTCTTTTCTTATATTGTATTGTATGACATTTTGTGATTAAGGAATTAATACAATTTGTTTTCAATGCATTTCTCTGTTCCTTCGACTCCATCTCCATCTTCTTTGATTAGAATCCTTACTTTCATTGCAACACTTAGTGGGATTGCTTGGGTATTACATACTTAGTCATGTGGATTAGGGATATAAAGCATGTAGCAACCCATCAAGAGGTGTGTGTTTGTTTCACTTAAGCAACACATAAACATATACACAAACTTTTTCATCCACAAATTTAATCAACAAAAATCCATCAAAATTTATTTTAGAAAAAAAAAAATCAAACTTCAAGAATCAAAATAAAAGATTTCAAAGATGTAGAGTAGAATTCGAACTAATCTCGTAATTTAGTGATCTTTTTCAAATATGTAGAGTAGAATTTAAAATCATAAAATGTTTATTTATTAATTTATATCTGTTTTCTGAAATCTTTTGTTTTTATAATTTTCATAGAAATAATTATAGTTGGTAATAACATCATTGTTCTTATCATAATTACAAGCCTGTCTATAGGCTAACACATTGCTTGTCTATAAGTAAAGTCAGCAACAACCAACTCTCAGGAGGATAAGTGGTTGGTCGCATTAAGCAATGTATGCATTGTTCATTGGGGATAGTAACAATCTTAGGTCAACAAAGTTCATGCGGTTACCTTGTCCTATGAGTGCATCATTCATCATTTAGGCATACTTGGGAGAGTAATCTAAGACTCGGAAGAGCGGATTGGAACGTATAGGCAAGAATGGGGATCTTAGTGATAAGCTCTGTTTGCTTCACACAGCGTATGCACCCTACGGAATGGATTTGCATGCGTCCAAGTAGTAGGATAAGGGGTTATGTGACAGCCACGCTCATGCGGCGAGAGCTAGTGAGCTGGTTATGGAGGTCTAGGCAGGCATAGGCTTCTCGGCAATATCGCAGACTAAGGTTAGGTTCATGTGTGTGTAGCATGATTTCATGGCTTGCGCTGACTAAGGTTGCCCTTGCGGTCACTCTTAAGGGTTGCAATGAAATCATCTCCACATTTTATCTAGTTTCCCATATACTTATTTCATGTCAAGTGTTGTCGTATCTCTACCTGTCATGCATATTCTCATTGCGTTGTCTGTTAGATAGGAGTAGAAGTAGGATTAACTTAGCAACCTCCCTTCCATTCTTTTATTTAAACCGCCGCATGCACATTACCGCATACATATAGCTACAAGTCCCTGTGTTTGACCTCGAATTACCCGAGAAACTTGCGTTCGCGTTATACTTGGCGTGAGCGTAAGAAAACTTGTGGCAGGATGCATGGTCATCGCATACATTCGTTAACGCATTATCATTCCAACGCATGACCATCGATGCATGACTATCAACGCATATCTTAGGAATATGCATCGCATACCGCGTCCATGGGATTTTAGTTGTCGAGTAAAATTGACTTCTAATTTCCCGTAACCAATATCGTAATTAAAGAGTTTAGTCAGTTATTCACGTACCATTGGAGCTTCAAGCTACAGGTCCATAAAGTCCCCTTGGTAGCTCAATGGATTCAAGTTGAGAATCAGTTTTTGGATTAGTTTGAAATGTTCAAATTAACAAGAGAGAATTTGATTATATATGATATAATTAAATTAGTTCAATTATATATGATATAATTGACTTTATGTATTTGATACATTATTTGATTGGAGGAATTAATATAAATATGATTTATTTAAATGCCATAAAAAGAGAAAATTATGGTTTATATGTTTTGTATGATGAAATATTAAAACTATAGGTTATAAATATAATATGATAAGTTAGTTATTGCATTTATTTATAAAAAATTAATTATGAGATAATTAATTTTTTTTTTTCAATAACCACCTTAGTGGGTAGTTTTAGATGGTTAATGGCTAAATGGGATAAAGATGAAAAATAGTTTTTCATTATTCATCATTAAAAAAAACGCTTCACTCATCAAGTAATCTGATTACTTTAGAGAGATTAAACAATCGTGTTGAGTATTCTATACGATAACACTCGTTTACTACACGATCGAGTATCAAGTCTATACAATAGACTTCTTCCTTCAGTTGCATACTCGATCGTTTACTTCCTTCTTCCCTCTATCCAAATTCATACAAAGTCCACAACTCCTGGATTCTCATACTGAGAATAGCAAGGTAACCTTGTGGTGGTGTCGAGTTTTGTTCGAGGATCGAGGATCGAGGATCGAGTTGTACTCATTGGTGATCGAGGATTTTCCAGAGGCTCGTTGCATTCGTGCTATTAGACGCGTTGGTGATTGATCGAGGAAATACGTGAAGAAAGGGTTCTTCAAAGATATTGTCACTTGATCCCTTGCATTTACTTTGAAGAATACTGTAATTTATTCTTTAATGCATAATCTGTTCTGTTTAATTGTAAATGTATATGTTCTTTCAAAATGGAGTTTGTAACGATCCATTTCCGCTCACTGGTTCTCTAGATTTAGAGTTCCTTCATAATCTTCTCACCAACAGCTTGTAGACTACCATAAATGTCTTTCCTACTATCATCTGGCCTAGATTGGATGGTGAGATCCAAAATGAGAGTACAATTGAGGGAATTTTAAGAGAGGGAGAAGTCTTTGGTATGTAAAAGATGAAGAAATTTTCTTCATCAAGAAATCAGATTGCATGACTCTAATCTCAGCAAATTGAATTGTTTTTAACCAAAAACTATATACAATTACATTGCATATAAGGTTGACACCATAGCAAAATGGAATTTAGGTGTTGAATTAGTGGGAGAAGTGGGAAAATCCCACTTTACCCTAATTTCATTTTACTTGATTTTTCCATAAAAATCAAATTTAATTTGAAAAATCCAATTTTCAAATTTAAAATGAAATTTAATTCTACAAAATATTAATTCAATGATTAATGATTAAAAAATAATAATTAATTTTAAACAAAATTAATTCTAAATAATTAACTAATTTAATATCAAATATTAAATTAATATAATACCTACTCCAAACATGAATCTCTATTCATGTATAAAATATTTAAATCATATTTAAATATTTTTTAATTTTTCAATTTCGTTTAATTCGATAATTAAATGTTCAATTATATCGTATATACTTAATAATTCCTTTAAATCGAATTTGAACGTTTCAAATTTTCTCATTACACTATTCTAAGGTTTAGTCCGTTTATGAGCTAGTAGGGGGCCTAATAGACCTATAAATCATGAGCTCCAACGATTCGAGATTAATTGGTTGAACCCTTTTGACCAAATTAACCAACATTCATTAACTACCAAGTCACTCCACTAAAGCCTAATAGTTGAATTCTCCTCACTGTAGATATATTTCTGTTCATCTGATTTAACAATGATCAATAAGTCGATCTTTCATAGGTTGTTCGTATTTATTGACCTATGTCCAAATTACTGTTTTACCTCTGTAATTCATCTTACTCCTTAAGTCTCCACTTATCCACCAATTACCTACCAATATACCAAGTCTTCTCAATCATAGAGGGGGTGTGGCCCCTTGTTCAATACTAGGAGTTAAAACTTAAGAGAACAACCTATTTACTATCTCTGAAAGTGGGTATAAGCGAATTCCATCTTGTAGGACTATGTCTCCAGCTATCTACCCGGTCTTACCCCTAAAATGGGAGGCTTATTAAGCGGTGATATTGAGCCACTCTCACCATTGCAAATTAAAGGATAATCTTGAATAAATGGGAGTTCATACTTAGCTCAATATTGAGATCAAGTTACCTTAGGTCATCGAATTTGAAATAGTCCATTTTAATAGTAAACAGTCGTTATAAAGAAAAGTGACTATTTCGTGGTCCAGTCTTATGCAAGCATCTTTTGCATAGGATGCCTCCACTCGCATGTCTCCACATGAACGATTTTGGGATCACATCGTTTGTATTAAATACAAAGCGGGCTAGATCCACAGTATCCCTAGGGTAAGGTATGCAACCTTATCCTTATACTTACAGACCATTTTGGCTATATACTCAAACTTGATCCTCTTTTATATTTCCACATAAAGTTCAAGTATTCATGCTATAGCCAGAGGTTCGTTAGTTTATTGGATTTAGTCTATTACAAGTGCAATTTAAATGTTCAATAACAACTTTATTAAATAAACCGCAATAATAACTTTGTTGTAAATAGAATAAGTTTAAAGATTACAAACTGCAAGTTTTATGACATACAAACCAACAGACTCCCTGACTAAAATTCTAGTGGGTTTACAAATATATACAAATAGATACAATATTGAGTATGAGAGAATAAATATAAATACAATAATTTAGGGCATCAAATACCTATGGATTCTCCCAATTGCCCTAGATTTATGAATCTCATAGTCCTAGTCCAACTAGGTGACCCTCAAACACTTTAGTTGTGACGACCTTTGTAAATGGATCAGCTAGATTGTCTTCTGAGGCTATTTGCATGATGATCACGCCTCTCTAGTGTACTATCTCCTTGATGAAATGGTATTTGCACTCGATGTGCTTTCTGCGCTTATGGCTCTTCGACTATTTGGATTTTGCAACTACTCTACTATTATCACAATAGAGGGTGATAGATAAATGCATATTTGAAACTACTTCCAAATTGTTCAAGAACTTCCTTAGCCATACTACTTATTTTGCTACTTCAGATGCAGCTACATACTCTGCTTCTATGTGGAGTCAGCAATACAACTTTGCTTTATACTCTTCCATACTATAGCTCCCCCGTTCAGAGTGAATACCGATCCCGAAGTAGATTTCCTAGAATCCACATCGGTTTGAAAGTGTATCCTGTAAGAATCAGATCTTTAGCACCATACACAAGCCTATAGTCCCTCATTCCACTAGTAGAGGATGCTTTTAACGGTATTCCAATGATCATATCCATGATTGGACTAAAATCTGACGACTATTCCAACTGTATGGCATATATTTGAGCGTGTAAACAACATGACATACATCAAACTCCCAACTGCTGATGCATAAGGAATTCTTTTCATAGCCTCAACTTCTTGAGGTGTATTAGGATAATGTTTCTTAGACAAATAAATTTTGTGCCTGAAAGGCAACTGACCTTTCTTGAAATTGTGCATCTTATATCTAGATAACACCTTATCTATATAAGTTGCTTAAGATAAGGCTAGCGTTCTATTCTTGTGATTTCGAATAATTTGGATTCCAAGAACATATTAAGCATCTCCCAAATCTTTCATTTGAAATTGCGATCCCAACCATTCCTTAATTCAGTAAGAAATCCTACCTCATTTCTAATGAGTAGATATCATCAACATATAATATCAGAAAAGCTACATCTTGTTGACCATTTTCTTATATACACAAGTTCAACAACTGTCTGTTTAAAGTCATAATTTTTTATCGCGGTGCAAATCTTATATTCCAGGATCGAGATGCTTGTTTCAACCCATAAATAGATCTTTTAAGTTTGCAAACTTTTTGTTCTTGACCCTGTTCAATAAACTCCTCTAGTTGAGATATATAGATACTCTCTTCGAGATAGCCATTTAAAAAAGCTATTTTAACATCCATTTTTTCATGTTTCATAGTCATAAAAGGCAGTAATGGATCATAGTATTCTAATAGACTTGATCATGGCAACCGGAGAGAAGGTTTCTTCATAGTCAACCCCCTCTCTTTGGGTAAACCCTTTTACCACGAGTCTAGCTTTGTAGGTCTATACCTTACTAGCTTGGTCTTGTTTTCTTTTGTAGATCCATTTGCAACCAATAAGTTTTACCCCATTTGGTTGATCTACAAGTTCCCAGACTGAATTGAAGTATATAGACTCCATTTCGAGGTCCATGGCTTTTATCCATTAAACTCGATCCACATCTTCCATTGCCTATTTAAACGTCAATGGATCCTCTAAGCCATCATCAAGTATGACAACTTAAGTTTTTGTCAAACCCATGTAACGGTCAGGCTATTGAACAACCCTCCTACTACGTCGAGGCACTCTCAACTCTTAGGAAGGATTTGATGGACCAGCTTCATCAATAACTCTTGTTGAAGGACTAGCTTGATCAACAACCTTTGTTGATCTATCTGTAGTTTCTTTTGTAATTTCACTCAATACTAGCTTACTGCAAGGTTGATGATTTCTAATGAAGTCCTTCTCTAAGAATGTTGCATTTATCGATACAAATACTTTATCCTCCTAGGATCATAAAATAGACCATCTTTTGTCTCTTTGGGGTATCCTACAAATAGGCATACTTTTGAACGACGTTCTAGTTTCTTCGGGTTCTATACCAATACATGTGCTAGACATCCCCAAATCCTAAAGTGGCGTAAACTACCATTACGCTCTCTCCATAACTCGTAGGTGTTTCTGAAACACTTTTTAGGGAACCATGTTCAAAATATATACTGCAGTCTGTATTGCGTACCCCTATAATGAATTAGGCAACTGAGTATAACTCATCATCGAACGAACCATGTCCAACAAGGTTCTAATTCTCCTTTCCATTACATTATTCTGTTGAGGTGTACTGGGTGCTGTGAGTTGAGACTAAATTCCATGTTCTATCAAATAGTTCTATAATTTCAAGTCCATATACTCCCCACCTCGATTTGATTGAAGTGCTTTAATCTTTTTACCTAATTAGTTCTCAACCTCTGCCTTATAATCCTTGAACTTTTCAAGGGTTTCAGACTTATGATGCATTAGACAAATATAACGATATCTAGAATAATCATCAATAAAACTGATGAAATATTCATACCCTCCTTATGCCTTGACATTCATCGGACCATAGAGGTCTAAGTGCACGAGCTCTAAGGGCTTTTTTTTGGCTCTAAGACCTTTTCCCGTAAAAGATCTTACGGTAATCATACCCACAAGACAAGACTCACACGGTGGTAGAGAGTTGTCTTCTAACTGGTTTAGGAGTCCATTCTTAACCTATCTTCCAATCCTATTAAGATTAATGTGGCCAAGTCTTAAGTGCCAAAGATAGGCATAAGGAGAAATTTTTCGCCTCTTATTTTGAGTTTTAGCTATTTTAAACATATCTATATTCAAAATAACTTTTGTCTCAGTTGGCTTTAACATATATAAGTTATTTTCTAGTTTTGCAGTGCATATTCTAATACCTTTTGAAATATGAAAACTTTGTTAACTTAAAAAAAAAAAAAAAAAAAAACTTTATACTTTTGTTTAGCAAACATGAGATAGATATTAGATTGCTCCTCATAGCAGGAACATAATAAATATTTTCAAGTAAAATGAATCTATCTTCAATAAATAACTTCATATCTCTCACTGCTTTAGCTGAGACAACCTCTTCGGTCCTTACCTTAAAGGTTGTCTCATCTTCTGTCTGCCTCCAGGAACTAATTTCTTGAGCGAAAGCGCAAATATGATTAGCAATACCTGAATCCAATATCCAGGTTAATTTATCATTTTTTACTAAACATGTTTCAAGACCAGTAAAACATATTTACTTTGTTATTGTAACGACCTGATCCCCTATGACTTAAGTTAGGCCATTACTAAATACATGCATACAAGGAATTCAAAACGACACTCGGTTATGGCGAAATAAATGCTAATTAAATAAGGTAAGTTCAAAATACTTTCATTAAATTCAAATACTAAATCAATAGTGGGGTACCCATAAATCATAAAGGATAATAAATAAATCTGAAAAACAATTCTTAAAAGTAAGTTTTAAACATCAAAACTAAAAATTAAGAGAAACATGAAAAGAACTTTAAATCTCATGAGCAGAAGCGTAAAAACTAGTCCCAATGGCTCAATCACGAATTCTGCTTGACCATCGCCTGTGCATCTCTACCCTTACCTAAAACAACAATATAAGAAAGAATGAGTATAAAATACTCAGTAAGTAGCCCAACTACTGGAGTCAGGTTGGGCATCTATGTCCTCTAGATACCCACCTCTGGTGAAACATATAAACTGCTCTAGTCCTCATGGGACACATATGCACATGAAACAAGAAGGAGACTGAGTCATATCCCACTGTAGTTAAGTATGCCCACTACCTCTGGTGAATCCTGAAGGAGACACAAACTGGTGAATCCCGAAGGAAATAAAAACTGGTGAATCCTGAAGGAGACAGAAACTGGTGAATCCCGAAGGAGACAGAAACTGGTGAATCCCGAAGGAGACAGAAAATGGTGAATCCCAAAGGAGAAAGAAACTGGTGAATCCCGAAGGAGACACAAACTAGTGAATCCTGAAGGAAACACAAACTGGTGAATCCCAAAGGAGATACAAACTGGTGAATCCCGAAGGAGACACAAACTGGTGAATCCCGAAGGAAACACAAGCTGGTGAATCCCGAAGGAAACACAAAATCTAATGGGCATCTAACTAATCAGTAAGGACATTTGCACAGTCTCAACATAATCATCACTTTACGAATCTATGACATATATATAAACCTCAACAACATGGCTCTACAACATACACATATACCTCAACATCATCAGATCAAATACAACCATGGAAGCACATATCATCTCATATTAGCATTCAGGTGTCTATGTGCATAAATAAATAATTTGGATCTCGCAACAGAACATACTTTAATCATGTTATACTATCAATCCTTCATGCTGTCATTCTACCATAACCTTCATTTAACATGCTAGCATACATCTAATGTCTAGCCCGTGGGCAGTTCCAGTAGTAAGATTACTTACCTTGATATTAGGTCGAACCAAAAGAAATTGAATCTCTGTGAAATTCTTGAATTCTTAATCAAGGCTAAACATAAACCAAGCTTTAAAATTAATAATTAAGGCCAAATTCCAGACATCCAAATATTACAAAATATTTCCAAATAACCTTACCTAAGATGTGGTCCAATTCGAATTTACCTTCCAAACCTCCAATTTTAAGCCCAAATAATTAGCAAACCAAACTCTTCTTCATCTTGAATGAAATTCTTGAATCAATCCCCTAATCATAATTTGAAATTAGGCTTACATGATTAAAGCTTGAATCAAATACATACTTCACTACCAATGTCTCAAATAAATTATCAATATGTAGCCTGTCTCTTATACACATCTAGATGTGTATAAGAGATAATAATAAAACAAAAATGGAAATAAATATAATTACATTTAATTCGTTTCAGTTTTATACTATTAAATTTCTTTTCATTTCAAAAGAAAATTAATTCCTGCCATTAATTTCCAATTTGAATTTCAAATTGAATAATTTCACGCCAACAATTAAATTCCTACACTTACACTTGAATTCCAAAAATGCCCTCCAACTAAAAACAATTACTGAAATTACATTATTACTAAAAAAATGTGCGGTGTGTTACAGTTATGCTTTCTTAACTTCCTCATATATGACATTTTCGTTTATTACTTTTAACATATCTAGAACATGTTCATTAACAAAGGTTCTATCATGTATGTCAAAGTTATAAACATTATCGAGAGTATTATGCTTGACAGATTGTCCAAACAATGTTTGCATCGAATCTGTGATTTCTTACGCGAAAACCATGCTCTCGTATTTCTTAGCTAGTATATTAGATATGCTTGCTAATATATAGATTCGAGCTTTATCATTTTCCCTAATCCATCTGTCATAAGCATTTCAAACAATTTAGTTTGCAAATGAGTTGGGAGTTTAAGGACATTCCTCTGTTAAAATGAATTTTAAATCATCATTTGTTAGTATTATGTTTATATTTAATTTCCATGTTGAATATTTAAAACTGTTAAACTTATCGGAAGTGAGTGTTTTAGAAGAATTCAACATGCTAAAAATATAAACAAATTCTAATTAGTAAATTGCTTTTTAAACCCAATCAAATTTTAGCAAAAGTAATAATGTACCCAGATTTCATTTTGTATTTTCAACAATATTTTAGTGATTCAAAATAGATGTTATGAAGGGGCAGTCAAATACTGCTTCATTGAAGCAAGAAATTCTTGACTAAATATTAACTCAAGAATAACTCTTTATTCCTATAATTATTTAGTTACCGTTTTTTGTCAAGAACTTACTAACTCTTAGTGACTTTTATAATTATAACCCTCAATTTTTATACCTCAGAGGTCGACCCCAACAATGCTACCAAATTGGAGAGTCAAAATTGGGAATCAACCTAAGAAACCCTATCCATTTCCGGAGTTTGAGTTGTTCTGAATCCCATATTACAACCCTCCGAGGGGATAGTCGTTGAAAATCTGACTAGCTAACACTGCCTAAAAACGACAGCAGACGCAACATAGAATCTCATAGATCCAAACTAATGGAGGAGACTGTAGGGTGTGTTGACACACTTCCTTTTCCCTACTTACTATGAACAACTTCCCCTATTCACCTTACTATTGACCCATGCAAAGCACTTTCCGAATGAAGCAATCGCAGTAAAAGTGAAACGAAGTCAATGATGGACCTCACAGTGTGAACTCTTAGGGATGTGAGAGCTAAATATAATATATCTTATATATTATTAATCTCCCATTGAAGTGTTCTATTTGTTTTGTGTAAATGTTTACTTAGGTACATTCCGATTAATAAATACAACCTAGGACTAGGTGTTTATCCAGGTTTAATATTTATATTTAGATTTAACCTACGATGTCTAAATGATAAACCAATTTATTACCTTATATTGCTCACAAATGCTCTTAAAATCGGGTTAACAATGTTCAAAAACCGACTAGAATCCCTAGATAGCAGGTGTTTCGTAAACCGTCAACTTAAGTACTTCCAGCCTTAGACATGACAGCCCGAATGAGTTTGAAACCAAAGTTTTACAAGATAACGACGTATTCTAACTGAAGGGAAACTCAACATGAGGAGATCCTTGAGTGGAAGCGGATCGTCTAAATTCCATTCCGATTGAAAATATAAATTTACAGTACAATAAACGGATTATGCAATAAAAGTAAATTACAGCATGTTTTTCAAATAGAATACATAGTTCAAAGGATATTACCTTTGAAGAACACTTCTTCTCATATCCTTTGAACAATCATGAACTCCTCGATCAAACAGCAACAAGAACTTGAAGACCTTCTTCAAGTGAATTACGAACCAAATGGAAGAGAACACTACCACTCGGATTCCTCAGTATGCTTAGGGTGAGAATCCATGAGTGGTAGGCTCAGACTATTTTGGTTAAGAGGATATTTGTGAGTTCGGAGGAGGAAGACGATCGAAGAAGCACTATCACATAGGATCTGCTTCAATCGTTTAGGCTTTGCATAGCAAAAGTCTTCCAATCGTGTAGACTATCACATAACCTCTCTTTTATCGCATAGACAAAAAGCCTATCGTATATGCTCTGAGTTTGTCGTGTAGACTATCGCATAGTCTATCCTTTACGATCTCTTTGTAACTCTCTTTCTCTTAGTCTTAGTTGTAAAATTGAAAAGCTCTTTTTCATTTTATTTCAATTGCCATAAAATTTCCATAACCACCCATTAAGGTAGTTTTTTTTTTTTTAAGAAAAATGGATTATTATTCATAATAATAAATAATATAAATAAATATGATAAGCAGCTTATATTTATAACCTATAGTTTTAATATTGCATCACATACAATATAAACTATAGTTCTTTTCTCTATTTTATGGCATTTAATATAAATCATATTTATATTAAATTAACAACTATTTGGATCTCATTCAAATATTTATTCCTCCAATTAATGTATCAAATACATTATATTAATTATATCATATATAATTGAATTAATTGAATTATATAATATATAATTAAATTCACTCTTTTAATTTGAACAATTCAAATTAACCCAAAAACTGACTCTCAACATAATCCTTTTGAGCTACCAAGGGGATCTTATGAACCTGTAGCTTGAAGCTCCAACGGTACGTGAATAATTAATTAAACTCTTTAATTACATTATCCACCATCCATTAACTATCAGACACTTCACTAAAGACTGACAGTTGCATTCTTCGCACTACAAATATATTTCTGTGTCCATTGGATATAACCAATCAACAATGTGATGACCCTTCACAAATTACTCAAGTAGGCCAAATTATCGTTTTACCCCTGTAGTTACATCTAACTCCTTAAGTCTCATTGATTCCTTTAATGAACAATAAGTCATAGTTCCACTATGACTAAGTCCTCTCTGGCCAAGAGAGGGTGTGACCACTATGTTCAAGACCTGGAATCAGCCCTTAAAAGAGTAACTTATCTACTTACCCTGGCATTGGGGAAGGAGTGAATTCCGTCTTGTAAAGCTGAGTTCCCAGCTCCCCAATCAGACGAATCCCCAAAATGGTAGGCTTGTTGAGTTGGTAATCTGGCCACTCTCACCGATACAGATCAAAGGACCGCCTTCATGAGCAGGAGTCACAACTCACTCAGGATTCAGGTCATGTCACTTATGGTCATCCTAGTGAAATGTAAGTCTCTATTATCAACGGTTTTATATAAAAAGACTAATCATTTCGTGATCCGGTCTTATACAAACTCTCTGTATAGGATACCCTCGCTCGTATGTCTCCACATGAATGATCAGGATCAGATCATTTGTAGCACTTTACAACATTTGTAACACCTACAAAGCGAGCCGTATATGTAGTGTCACCAAGATAAGGTACCCAACCTTATCCATCTACTACAGACCATTTAGGTTATCATTTAAACAAGATCCACATGTATGTGTCTACATACTTGTTTAAATTTACATAAAATAACCTTGGATCTTAGTTTATTGGATTGTGTATATGCTTATAAAATAACACTTATTAATAACAATATGTTTATACAGAGTTTACAAACTACGAGATTACTAGGAGATTTAAGACAACTAATTAAAACAAGTTGTTATTTGTAAACCCTATTTGAGCATGCATAGTTTTTGTTATAGATTTTAAATGTCTAATTCATTTTATAACACTTTATAAAACTATGGACATGCTTTTCCATCTATAACATACATCAAACATTTCATTATTTAATATAAAAAATTATATTAAACACATAAAACCCTAGATCATGCATACTATATATTATAACAAATTATAACATACTTTCAATGCATGATATATACTTCCTATAGTGGGATTTTAAATCTACATGGTATATATATGCACATACAAGATTTATTTAATTATAACATACATTCCACAATGCATAAAAAATTGAACAAACTGATATGGACTAGTTTTGGCATCTTGAGCAAGCAAACAAGCTAAATTATTACAAATAATTAAAAATAATCTTGAACCGCTTCTGACCTAAACCGACTTCAAATCACTCAAACCAGACCTCCAGGGCTTAAAAATGGGTGAATAGTTTAAAAGATGGTTGAACCAAACCTAATAAGCTTGAACCGGCTAAATCAGCTAACCTCCGAACTGAATTCACCTCGCGCTTGCGCTATTTGGGTTTGCTGATGAATAGTGTCGCAACACTGTGAAGGTAGTAGCCTTCTACTGGTTTTGGCTGCTGAACTTGCTTTGATTCTTCTTCCATTCCAACTTAATTGCAACTCTATTGACTTTAATAAATTTACAGACACTTAATCACACATTAATGCCTATAAATTAAGAGCCAATTACAACTTTCGCAACATAATTAAAGAGAAAGCTAATGCCAAAACTGAAAAATATCCATATCAGCACCCATTTCATACAACTTATGAAAAACATCTACCAAGCTAAAATTAACGTAAATTGAGTGCTTAAATCATGCTCTGATACCAATTGATAGTGTTGACATAGTCATAAAAACAGAAAATAAGATTTTATGAGTACAACCTTTGTAGAACACCAATTTGCTCTAATCTTCAGTTGGAATCTTCCCACCAAAAACTTGTAGACTACCACTAATGTCTTCTCTACTATCCTCTGGCCTTAGATTGGATGGTGGGATCCAAAATGAAAGTAAAGTTGAGGGAATTTATATAGAGGGAAAAGCTTTTGGTGTGTAGAAGATGAACTTTTCTTCATCAAGAAATCAGATTGCAGCACTCTAATCTCAGCAAATTGATTTTTTTTTTTTTTTAACAAAAAACTACACGCAATTACATTGCATATAAGCTTAACTCCATAGCAAAGTGGAATTTAAGTGTTGAACTAGTGGGAGAAGTGGAAAAATCCCACTTCACACTAAGTTCATTTTATTTGATTTTTCCATAAAAATCAAATTTATTTTGAAAAATAAAAATTTCAAATTTAAAATGAAATTTAATTTTACAAAATATTAATTCGATAATCTAATATTTAAATAAAAATTAATTTTAAACAAAATTAATTCTATTAATTAATTTTAAATACAATTAATTCTAAATAATAAATTAAACTAATTAATTGATTAATTTAATATAAAAAAAATTAATTCTATTAATTAATTTTAAATACAATTAATTCTAAATAATAAATAAACTAATTAATTGATTAATTTAATATAAAAAAAAATTAATTCATTAATTTAATTTTAAATAATAAATTAAACTAATTAATTGATTAATTTAATATCAAATATTAAAATAATATAACACCTTCTCTAAACATGAATCCCTGTTCATGTATAAAATATTTAAATCATATTTAAATATTTTTCAATTCTTCAATTTCGTTTAATTTGATAATTAAACATTTAATTATATTGTATATAATTAATAATTCCTTTACTCGAATCTAAACATTTCAAAGTTTTTCATCACACTATTATAAGATTTAGTCCATTTAGGAGCTAGTAGGGGGACCTAACAGACTTATAGATAATGAGGTCCAACAATTTGAAATTAATGGGCTAAATTCTTTTAATCAAATTAACCAACATTCATTAACTATCGAATCATTCCATTAAAGCCCAATAGTTGAACTTTCCTCACTGTAGATATATTTCTGTCTATCTAATTTAACCATAATTAGTAAGTCGATCCTTCACAAGTTGTTCATATTGACAGCCAGGTCAGAATTACCGTTTTACTCCTGTAATATATCTTGCTCTTTAAGTCTCCACTGATCCACTAATGAATAATTAGTTTATGGTCCTATTAATAAACCAAGTCTCTTTCAATTATAGAGAGGGCGGGGCCTCTTTTTTAAGATTAGGAGACATTACTTAAGGGAACAACTTATCTACTATCCTTAAAAGTGGGAAGAAGTGAATTCTATTTTACAGAACTATGTCCCCAGCTATCTACCTAGTCTTATCCCTAAAATAAGAGGCTTATTGAGTGGTGATGTTGGGTCACTCTCACCATTGTAGATTAAAGGATAATCCCGAATAAATGGAAGTTCATAGTTAGCTCAAGATTGAGATCGACTTACCTTAGGTCATCGAATTTGAAATAGTCAGTTTTAATAGTAAACGACCGTTACAAAGAAAAGTGACTATTTTGTGTTCTAGTCTTATGCAAACATCTTTTGCATAGGATGCCCCACTTGCATGTCTCTACATGAATGATTTCAGGATCGTATTATGTCCTCAGGGTAAGGTACTATAGTGTCCTTAGGGTAAGGTACCCAATCTTATCCTTATACTTATAGACCATTTTGGCTATATACTCAAACCTGATCCTCTTTTATATCTCCATGTAAAGTTTAAGTATTCATGTTATAGCTAGGGGGTTCATTAGTTCATTAGATTTAGGCTATTATAAGTGCAATTTACATATTCACTAATAATTGTATTGAATAAACCTCAATAACAACTTTATTATAAATAGAATAAGTTTAAAGATTACAAACTGTGAGTTCTAGGACATACAACCCAACAGTTCTAACAAACATTTTACAGAAATTAAGTTTCTTTTAAAATCAGGAACTACAAATACATTGTCCAACAATAAATAAGATTTCTGTAAAATTAACCAGAGCCCTCTCACTGCCACAACCGAGACAATGTGTCTAGTTCCAACCCACATCATCATCTCATCAGTCTCCAGTTGTTGCTAGGAACTAATTCCCTGAAAGGAATAACAACCATGATTAGTAGCACCCGAATCTGTTATCCAGGCTAAATCATCATTTTTTACTAAACAAGTTTCCAATACAAGTAAATCATATTTACCTTGTTTAGCCTTTTTCTTTTCTGCCAAATACTTGGGAAAATTCCTCTTCCAGTGACCCTTCTGGTTGTAATGAAAATAGTTACCTCTTCATTGAATTAAGACAATCTCAACTAATAATTACACCAAAATAACTCTTATTCTTATAATTATTAGTCACTATTGTTTGGTCCATAAATTGTTAACTTACTTAACATTTTCTCGTAAGTGTAACCCTTCATTTTAGATTCTAGATTTCCGTCCTAATGAGCCAATGTAGGAAAAACCGATTAGGGAAAAAACTAAAGCAATCCTATCCATTTTTGGAGTTTGAGTAAAAATTCATTCAAACACCATCCATAGGGGAACAGAAGAAAAGGTGTCTCGAGGCCGAGCATGAAAGTTTGAGGGGACACAAGCAAAGGTGCCTCGAGGTCGAGCATAGATCTCACAGTGTGAACTATATAAGAAAAATGTGAAAGGAAATTGAAGTATCATATACAAAATTTTCTTCCCACTAAGTATTCTACCTAGGGCTGATTAACTTCGAAAAGTTCAGTTAATAATTTTTACTAAGTGTTTGTTAACTTTTTCCAATGTAATATTTACTTTGGATAGTTTAACAGTATTTATTTATGTTCATTAAACACTATTAACTTATTGCATGCTTATAACAAATTCATCTAATTCACCTTCCAAGTCAGTTCGCAGATAAAGGTTTTCTGTTTCCGTCAGCTTAAATACCTCAACCTAGATATAACTATCGTAAGACAAAAATTCCTTATTGATAAATTTGTTATAAATTTAATCTTTTAATTAAAACCAATTTAATCCTATTAAACTGAATTAAAAGACTAGACATTTTCTAATCATATTAGAAATTTATTAATATAGGTCTAATAGTGAAATCGATTTTAAACTATTTAAAAAAGATTTAATTTACCTTTATTTGCATGCAACTCTGTATTATAGATTTTAATTCTTATTTTATTTAGCTTATAACAATTATAAAGTTTAATGAAACAATTAAAACCTATACATGCATCCAATGACAAACTTTAAAATCATAGTATTTATAATTCACTAAAGTGGTGTCATGCATCATGCATTTCTATTTTCATTACTACATATATAACATTTATATAATAAAGTAATGAAAATAAAATAACATGCTTCCATTCATCCAAACCATATGTTATAATATTTATAATATAAAATGATGTATGAACATGTTGTTAATGCATGCATTCTAAAACACACACAAAATTTGTGTTATTTACCTTAGATTTAGGATTATTTTTAATGAGTTTTTATCAGATTTGATGTGTTTGCTAGTGATTTATAGGATTTATGATCGAGAAGTCATACACAAAATATGCCAAAAGGACTAAATTAGACTTAAAGGAGTAAAAACTGAGCAATGGACAAAGGGAGTGAAGAAAAGAAAAGAAAAATGCTAATGAAGCCAAAGGGCAGGGCGTCGCAACGCTAGTCATAGTGTTGCAACATTATGACGTGAAAAAGAGATAAGCGCTCAAAGTCAATAGCTGCACTTGAGAAGGCAACGTCACAACGCTACAAATAGTATAGCGCGACGCTGCGGCAAAATCAGACCAGTGTCGCTATGCTGATTCTAAGCGTCGCGGCACTAGCTTTCCTTATTTGAAAGATCTGTTAATTTTGGCAAGGATTTTGTTCCAAATTTCTCATCCTCTATTCATTTTGTCATCTCTAAACTCTGAAAGGGGACTGACCAAAATTGAAGACATTCTGACCTAATTTTGAAACCTCAAGAGTGAGTTCTTGCCTAAGAGTAGAGAATGAAGAATGATTGTTGAGATGGTCAGCTTCTCGATGTGCTAACAGAGAGAAGAGTGATAATCTTTACCAAAGGAGGAGCATTTCAGAGGAGTTTTCTCTGATTCTTTATTTTTTTCTATATGATTGCTATCAATTTTGTATGTGAAAATGTTTTTTAGAATCATAAGTGACTAAACTCTTTGTTTTAAGGTGTTGTTGGATTTACACATGGATTTGAATTAATACTTAGGAATTGTATGGAATTGCATAACTCTTTATCTTTTAATGTTACTATTTTAAATTTAGATTGATTGTGTTGGGAGTGATGTCCTAAAATCTCTTGTATTCTCGTAGTTTGTAAACATTATATAAACAAATTGTTAATTAATAAAATTATTATTATTTTATGAGCATACACTCAATCCAATAAACTAAGATCCTAGGTCATTTTATGTAATTTAAATAAGTATGTAGAGATATACAAATAGATCTTATTTAAATAATAATCTAAATGGTCTGTAGTAGATGGATAAGGTTGGGTACCTTATCCTGGTGACACTATGGACACGACTTACTTTGTAGATGTTACAGGTGTTGTAAAGTGCTACAAATGATCTGATCTTGATAATTCATGTGGAGACATGTGAACGGGGGTATCCTATACAAAGAGTTTATATAAGACCGGACCACAAAATGGTTAGTCTCATTATATAAATACCGTTAATAATAGAGACTTACATTTTACCAGGATGACCATATGTGACATGACCTAACTCCTGCTCAAGAAGGCAGTTCTTTGATTTGTATAGGTGAAAGTGGCCAGAGTGCTAACTCAATAAGCCTACCATTTTGAGGATTCTTCTTATTGGGGAGCTAGGAACACAGATACACAAGACGGAATTCACTCCTTCCCTGATGTCGGGGTAAGTAGATAAATTGCTCTCTTAAGGGCTGATTATGGGGCTTGAAAAATGTGGCCACACTCTCTTGGCCCGAGAATGACTTGGTCATAATTGGACTATGACTTATTGTTCATTAGATGAATCAATGGTACTTAAGGAGTTAGATGTAACCATAGGGGCAAAATCGTAATTTTGGCCAACTGTACTTGCAAGCAATTTGTGAGGGGTCATTGCCCTGTTGATTGGTTATATCCAATAAACACATAAATATATCTGTAGTACGAAGAGTGTAGCTGTCGATCTTTAGTAGAGTGACCGATAGTTAATGGAAGTTGGGTAATTTAATTAAAAAGTTTAATTAATGATTCAAGCACCATTGGAGCTTCAATCTACGGGTCCATAAGGTCTCCTTTGTAGCTCAATAGGGGTTTAATTGAGAATTAATTTTTAGTTAATTTGATATTTTCAAATTATTTGAGGAAAATTAATTATATATAATATAATTAATATATTTGTGTGTGTATATATATATATATATATTATTTTAACTAAATTAATTTTATATTTAATCTAATTTAAAGGAGGGAGTTACAACCCCTCCCCCCTAATTCTCTCAAGAAAAATGTGAGGTGTTGAGTTGGGAAGTCAGTTGTCTTCTTCCTCCAATTGAGGAATTGAAAGACTCTCTCAGTTTCTCTTCCAAAACTTGACAGAGAAGAAAAGTTCTTCTCCTCCCTCTTCCAAATTTAGGGCAGAGCCCACAACTCTTGCCAATTCTCTATCTTAGAGAATACAGAAGGTTTGTTTGTGGTGGTGTCCTGATCAAAGAAGAGACTGTAATCTAGATCGAGGGAAACGTGAAGAAATTAGCTTCAAGGGTAAACACTTTCTTTCCTATTTCTTCCCTCAAATGCATGTTGTAAATTTTAGATATAATACATAATCTCTCTGTCTTCGATTCTATAATTTCTAAATTCTATGAAAACTAAAAATGGGATCGATCCTCGCTTCTGCACAGAAACCGTCACTGGTTTCCCTTCAGATTGGCCATCAATGAACGCTAGTTTGAATGTTCAATTCGGTAGATTACATATTTAATCAGACTTTTAACATTAAATTACTATTAACCTATCACATGCATAGTTAGAAAATTAGTAAAAGTTGATGATGACAATGTCTAATGCCATGGGTTTTAATTTGATATCACGATTTTAGTTATCATTTACGATTGTATGAGAAAGAATTATTCTCGAAAGACAATAATTCATAAATTAGTTTCTAGACTTAGATTGTAAATTGTTGCGTTGATTTATCATGAGTGGATGCGACGATCATACAAGTTTTCCTAACAAAGCTCAAGTATAAGCCTTCTTAGGGTCCTGGTAAGTCCAGGGTCGAACAAGGGATTACTAAATAGACATGTGACGGGCTCTCTGATTCTATTGCGATGGTGATAAGGAAGTAGATGGTGATTTAGTTCAGATTTTCTAATGCGATGGAATTAAACACGGAGCGATGAAAGTGTTGTAACAAGTATGCGATGAATGGGTTGAGAAGAGATTTAGCTAACATTTCTAAAAATTTTGTACAAGACATGCGATCATGCTATACACAAATATTAAGCACTATGTTTCTCAATGCATATCCTGTTTCTAGGATGCATGCGATGTGTATGGAAGGTAGCAGATAGAACTTATTTCTAAGTCTCTACTCTTGCTTATGTGATCTAATCCGACTCTCTCAAGCCTAGATTCTATCTTTAAACTACTCTCTCAAGTACTCCAAATGATGAATGAAGCATACATAAGACAAGATGATCGCATAAACTGCATAGCTTAAGTCATGCCAGCTAAGTACTTCTCAACCCATTCATAAATTTAGTTACTCATGCATGGTGTGGAGAGACTGAACATAAATTGAAATGAAGTTTCCATTTTTGCAATAAAGTGTTGAGTACAAAACAATAAATGGAGTGAGAAATATCAAGCCAGGTAAGCAATGTCTTGCTTTCCATGCCTTTTTACACTGCTCTTATCACTTCAACTCTTTTCCAATTTGTAGAATCTTACTCTCGCAAGGGTTGGGTGTCTCTCCTTCGTGCTATTTTCCGGCAGCCTCTCGACCTCTCCAAAAATTAATTTATTTTCAAGAATTCCTTTCCTTCGGTTTTACCTCACCTTTTAGCCTCCTCGCACTGTCGTCTGATTTGGTAACATTGGGTATTTATAAATTTCAAGGTGAAGCATTTCTTCTCACTAATGATTGCATGGATGGGTAGCATTAATTTCCATACTCTATTGCGCCGTCTAAAAATCACTCGAAGTTCAATGTATTTGCAACAGTATGGTCTTTAACGGCCGTCAACTGTATTTCAGAATTAACTGTTATCAGCTTTACGTCCCATCATGTTTTATTATGTTGTCACCTTTATGTAAGGTCTTTACGCGATTCGTTTTTAGGTACTTCTTGCGATTGCAAACTCAAATGTGCCATCGCATTGTACCTGCACAGAATACTGCAATTTAACTACTTTTATGCGATGAGCATTAACGATCGCAATTTCTTTTAGTTTGGCATATTCAATCATAACATTGCCTATTTCAACATCGCTTTCTCCCATTGTTTTAATAATTAGAGCTTTAATAACTTGTATTTCTACAATTTATCACACCCCCAAATTTCAATCGTCTTCACCCTACCTAGGCTTCTCATCGTGCCTTATTCAAATCCCTGAACCAATACCTTATTAATTTCTATCCTAATCTCTTCCTAAAATATTTCTAATCTTTAGGAACCGCGAGCTTAATCTTCAAAAAATCTTTACTCATTTCCAAAACATCACATGATTTATTTCAAATTTTATCAAACTGGGGTGTTTAAGCGGTTTTGGCCTTCGCATGATTTAGATATTCGTTTTGTGATCTTGTGCTGATCCGAGTGCTCAACCATCGTTTTGGTTTGCCCCCACGGGTGTCATGCAGACATCCAACTACGAGCAATGTGCTCTTTTCAGTCAAAACTCATGCTCAGCTCTTTATTTGGCAGCAGCGTTTCGATCACTTAGTTTCTGCGTTGATCACGATTCCCACCTTCGTTTTGACTTGCTCCCACGGGTGTCATGCAGACATCCAATTAAGAGTAGAATCCGATCTCAACGTTATATATTTTTCTTTCTCTCTCTCTCTCTCTTTTTTTAAGTTAAAATTTTGAAATAAACAAGGCTAAAATAACACCCCCCCCCCCCCCCCGAAAAAAAAAAAGAAATTTAACACGCAGCAATGTCCTCATTGTTGAAGATGAAATAATTCATGCGATGGACTCAGAACATTTTGTAAAAATAGCTTTGAAGGAAAGCTGGTAAAGCACTAAATTTTAGAAATGTTTTGTGAATTTGATTCTCTTGAAATTAATCTGACGCTAGTTCATGCGGTAAGAAAAGAAGCATATATTTCATCATTGAAGTCATAGTGGGCAAGGGGGGAATGCGGACTAAATAAAACAATAAAAAATTCAGGATTTGGTCAAATGAGAGAGATTGCGATAGTAGAATTCAACAATATTAAATTGAAAGTGAGAAGTACAAATATTGAAATAAGATGAGGCAAGGAAGAACACAACCCCCATTTTTTTTTTTTTTTTGCCCGCATCATTTTGATCGCATCCTTTTCTATGATGGGCTGATTTTGTAATTGCGATGGGTTGATTGAATCAATCGCATGTTTTAAACCCATCGCATTACTCCATCGCAATCGTTTATTGCGATCAAAATGATGAAATAAAGGATTAAAAGTACGAAAGAAAGAGTTGACAATCATAAAGAGTAGTAAATATGCAAAGAGTAAAATAGATTCTTGAAAGAAAAATAAAAAGGATACTAAAAAAGGATATACTTCGTCCCTAATGAATGTATGCCGCTTGTCATCGTAGAACTGAGTGTTTCTTCTTTATTTTGGCTTACCCAAGTCAATGGAGGTTTTCTCACATTGGAAATCTCTTACCCAAGTCAATGGAGGTTTTCTCACATTGGAAATCTCCTCCATGATACATATTTACTCTTTGTCCATTCACTTTAAATGCGTTGGTCCCATCTTCGTTGGTCAATTCCACTGCTCCATGCGGGAATACTTCCTTAATTATGAAAGGCCCAAACCAACGCGACTTCAGTTTTCCAGGAAAGAGATGTAGCCTAGAGTTGAACAGTAATACCCTTTGACTTGCCTTGAGGTTTTTCTCACAAAGACGCTTATCATACCATCGCTTGGCACGTTCTTTGTAAATTTTGGAATTCTCATACGCCTGTAATCTCCACTCGTCCAGCTCTAGTAGCTGAAGTTCTCTCTCTTCTCCTGCAGCCTTAAGATCAAAGTTAAGTTTCTTAACTGCCCACATTACCTTATATTCTAGTTCCAACGGCAGATGACAAGCCTTTCCAAACACTAACGCATATGGTGACATGCCTATGGGTATCTTATAAGCAGTACGATATGCCCACAAATCATCGTCCAGTTTCATGGCCCAATCCTTCCATGACGGGTTCACCACCTTCTCTAAGATTGATTTGATTTCCCTATTAGAAACCTCTGCTTGTCCGTTTGTTTGATGGTGATATGCAATGGCGATCTTATGATGGACATTATATTTGATCAACAATTTATTAATAATGTGATTCACAAAGTGGGTTCCTTCGTCACTTATTATGGTACGTAGGGTGCCAAAACGAGTGAAGATGTTTTTTCTACAAGAACTTAGAGACTGTTGCCGCATCGTTTGCAACACATGAAACAACTTCAATCCATTTGGAAACATAATCGACAACTAATAGAATGTATTTATGACCATTTGACGATGGAAATAGTCCCATGAAATCTATATCTCAGACGTCGAATAGCTCCACCTCCAATATGATGTTCATTGGCATCGCATTTTTTTTTTTTTGAAATGCTTTCAGTGCATTGGCACTTATCGCATTTCATGGAGTATTCTCGTGCATCCTTAAACGGAGTGGGCCAGTAATTCCCACATTGCAAAACTTTTGTTTTTGTGCACTGTCCACCGAAATGCCCTCCATAGGGTGATTCATGATATTGAAACAGTATGCAATGGAAAGCAATCTTTGGAACACAGAGTCTCAATATCTGATATGGTCCCCTTTTATAGAGATTTGGATCGTCCCAGTAGTAAAATTTGCATTCATGAATGAGCCTCTTCTTTTGATGGGATGTGTAGTTTTCAAGAAATTGTTTGCAGGCCAAGAAGTTGACAATATCTGCATACCAGGGTAGTTCTTCAATCTTAAGCAACTGCTCATCAAGAAATGAGGCGTTCACTTCTGACTGGATGCGATCCACTTCAGGATTCTCTAACCGCGATAAATGGTTAGCGACCTAGTTCTCTGTTCCCTTTCAGTCGATTATTTTCATATTAAATTCTTGAAGTAAGAGAACCCATCAGATTATTCTAGGCTTTGCATCTTTTTTGGTCATCAAATATCTTATCGTCGAGTGGTCTGTGTAGACTATCATTTTTTATCCTAATAAGGTCTGAATTTTTCAATCGCAAAAATTACCACTAAAAGTTCCTTCTCGATGGTGGTGTAATTCGCCTGCGTAGAGTTTAATGTTCTACTAGCATATGCGGTAGGGTGTAACATCGTCTTTACTTTTTGTGCCAAGACTGCCCCCATCGCATATCCGCTAGCATCGCACATCAGCTCGAATGGTTTTGCCCAATCGGGTGCGATCAGAATTGGTGTTGTAGTCAAGGTGTCCTTTAGTGTTTTGAATGCAGTGAGGCAGTGTGAATCAAAATCAAAAGGTCTATCAGCTTCCAATAATGCATTCAATGGTCGATCGATTTTAGAGAAGTCCTTCACAAATCTTCTGTAAAACCCTGTGTGTCCTAAGAAACTCCTCAAAGCTTGCACATTCTCTGGAGGTGGAATTTTTTCTATAAATTCATTTTTTGCTTTATCCACCTCTAGCCCATTCTTTGAAACCTTGTGCCCGAGCACAATTCCTTCTTTGACCATAAAATGGCACTGTTCTCAGTTCAACACCAGATTAGTTTCCTCACATCTTTTCAATATTCTCTCCAGGTTTTGCAGACAGATTTCATATGTTTGCCCATAGACTGAGAAATCATCGATAAAGATTTCAATTGAGTCTTCAAGGTACTCGGAGAAGATTGCCATCATACACCTTTGAAACGTACTAGGAGCATTGCATAGTCCAAAAGCATGCGAGAAAGGCAAACGTTCCATATGGACATGTGAACGTGGTCTTTTCTTGATCCTCTGGTGCGATCATAATTTGGTTATAGTCTGCGTATCCATCAAGGAAGCAGAAATAGTCATTCCCTGCTAATCGGTCGAGCATTTGATCAATGAAAGGTAAGGGGAGATGATCTTTCTTTGTTGCCGCATTGAGTTTTCTGTAGTCCATACAAATTCGTCAACCTGTAACGGTCTTCATAGGTATCAACTCGTTGTTTGCGTTAGGAACTACTCACATCCCACCCTTTTTGGGAACACACTGCACGAGGCTGACCCACGTGCTATTTGCGATAGGGTAGATAATGTCAGCATCTAACCATTTGATGATTTCTTTTTTAACAACCTCTTTCATCGCAGGGTTCAGTCTACGTTGAGGTTCTATCGAGCCCTTTTGGTTTTCTTCAAACCGAATTCGAGGCATGCAATACGTTGGGCTAATACCTCTGATGTCTGCGAGCGTCCATCTGATTGCTCTAATATATTTCTTTAGAACACTGAGCAGCGCAGTTTCTTTTTCTTTAGGTAACACAGAGATATGATGATTGGTAAGGTTTCATTCTGGCTGAGAAATATGTACTCCAAATGGGTTGGTAGAGTTTTTAGTTCCAGTGTAGGTGATTGCTCTAAAGAGGGCTTCTGTGCTTTTCTTTCTTCATCCAAATTCAGCATTTCTTCATTCTTCAATATCTCTGTTATTGCATGGCAAGTCTCTATGGATGTTGTTGCATTCTCTCTTTCTTCATTTTCTTCCTCGGGCTCCTAATCTTCAATGCAAGTGTGTTCATCATCGGAATCTGATAAGCCTTCCTCATCTGGGAACTTCATTGCCTTGATAATATTGAACCTGAGCTTCTTTTGGTTGATGCTCATTGTGATTTCTCCCTTGTGCACATCTATTTGAGCACGACCAGTAGACAAGAATGGTCATCCCAATATGATTGGAACATCTTTATCCGCCTCATAATTTAAGATAATGAAGCCTGCAGGTAGAATGAATTTGTATATTGTTACCAAGACATCATTTAATTTCCCTTCAGGGTGCACGAATGACCTATCTGTGAGTTGAAGAGTCACCGTTGTGGGTGTTAGCAGTCCTACATTCAATCTTTTGAAGATTGAAAGGGGCATTAAGTTTATGCTTGCCCCAAGATTGCATAATCCTTGACCAATATAGATTCCTCCTATTGAATAGGGTATTGTGAAACTGCCTGGATCGCGCATCTTTGATGGGATTATAGTATTGGATTCTTGTGTCAATGACAACGTGGAGAATCTTCCCATGCTTCTCTTCTTCGAGACGATGTCCTTCACAAATTTGGCATACACTGGCATCTGCTTTATCGCTTCTATGAATGGAATATTTATGTGCAATTGTTTCGATGATTCCAGGAAGCGATGATACTGACCTTTATCTTTTTGTTTATTTTTCAGTCTTTGAGGAAATGGAGGTAACTATACTTTCAATGTTTCATGGTCTGGAGGCTTAGAGGTGATCGCATCTTCTGGTTCCATAGTTTTGAACTCTTTTGACTCAGTCTGTGATAAAGGTTTCTTTGATTCAATCACAGGGTGCTCCTTTGACTCGGTCTTGCTAGGCTTTTTTTTTACTTCTATCACCGCCTTTCCACTTCTTAGGGTGGCTGATTGGCAGTGTTCTTTCCCTGTATTTTCTGGATTGCGTGGAAAGTCAGTTGAGCTAAGCAATGTCCCTTGGGGTCTATTCTTTAGCTCTCCCGCAATTTTTCCTATTTGAATTTCCAAATTACGGATGGATGTAGCTTGGTTTTGAAGGACTGTTTCATTCTTTTCGATGTATTGCTTCAACAAGTTTTCCAAGGATGATGAGGATGGTGTTTTAGAGCTGCTAGCTTGTTGTTGCTATTGTCCATTAGTTCTATGGAAAAATCTCGACGGTCCCTCCCTCTGAGTCACAAACTGACTACCTTGCTATTGGTTGTTCTTCCAAGAAAAATTAGGGTGATTTCGCCACCCCGAATTGTAAGTGTTTGAAAAATGATTGTTTTTGACAAAGTAAACTGATTGAGAATTTCATGGACATTCCTCAAAAGAATGTGATTCTTCACATACAACAAAGTTGGTGCTTGTTTGCTCTATTGCATTGACTTGCCCATTTCGAGTTCCTGAATTGTTTATTGCGATGCCTTGCAACAAGTTTATCATCGTATTCATCTGATTTTGTAATGATGCGATGGCACCATTACTCGCATTACCTTCTCTGGGCTTTGTTCTTTGATCGTTTTCTTGCCAATCTTCGTGGTTTTTCGAGATGTGATCAAGAATATTCTTTGCTTCATCATATGGTTTGTTCAATAGACCTCCTGTTGATGCCACATTGGCAGCTGTCTGCAATGCAGAATTGAGTCCATGATAGAAAATCTCTATTTGGAGGTAATCCAGCAATCCATTGTGTGGGCAGTCGCATACTAGTCTCTTGAATCTCGCCCATGCGTCACTGAGCAATTCATCTTCTTCTTGTTCAAAATTGGTGATCAATTTCCTCCTTCTAGCATTTTCTGTGGGAGGGAAATACTTCTTCATAAACTTCTCCACAACTTGCTCCCACGATGTTATCTCTCCTAGTTCGGGAGAGTAAGCCCATTTTCTTGCTTTATCACATAGTGAAAATGGAAATAACGTGAGTCGAACCTCTTCTGGGGAAATATTAGGGAACACACACTAGAAGAAATTCGGGCTTTAATGTCGATTGGTAACCGACATTAAAGATAGTGTTATTAAAACCCTTTAATGTAGGTTGCCTTTAATGTCGGTTTTAAACCGACATTAAAAGGCTTCAATAACACCAATAACACAACCTTTAATATCGATTGCAACCGACATTGAAGGTCTTTAGTGATTAAAGCCTGTCGGTTGCAACCAACATTAAAGCCTGTTTTTTTTTTTAATTCTTAATCGATATTGAAGCCCGAATTTGTCAATTTTTTTAAAATTCCGTTGCCGAATCCATTTTTTTGGTCAAATAAGTTAAAAACAACATTATATGTCTCGTGTTGGGTCAGGAAATGTCTGTCATTGTTTTATATTAAAAAGTATAAAAAAAAAAATTGCATGGCAAACCCATCAATATTTGTCTTCCACCTATGAATTTATCCATCAAAATTTGCAAAATAATACCAGAACCAGACTTTCATAGAATACAGTTTACACCAAACCCATCATTTCTCTCATTCACAAATATCAATTAGTATTAATTCCATGAATAAACAAGAATCACAATATCAGAATCACAATACCAGAACCAAACTTTCATAGAATACAGCTTACACCAAAGCCATCATTTCTCTCATTCACAAATATCAGTTAGTACTAATTCCATGAATAAACAAGAATCACAATACCATGAATATAGCTTCCAATAATAAACAGATCATGTTTTCCACCTATGAATTTATCCACAAACAAGAATCACAATACCAGAACCAGACTTTCATAGCATACTTATATCAAGCCATCATTTCTCTCATTCACAAATATCATATTAGTACTAATTCCATTCACAAAGATCATGGTTAGATAAATTTACATTCATTCTAAGCTAGCATTTACATTCTCTTGAGACAAAAAACAAGAATTACATTCTTACACAAATCGGCCAACAAAACTTGCCCATTGGGTCCGAATTACGT